>NW_013953065.1:122566-124183 GCF_001266775.1 Austrofundulus limnaeus
ATGTCTGTGTGTATATATTTACAATATTTATGAATGTAGGCATGAATGTACAGTATGTATCTTTAAATATGTATAGGTATGTGTATATTTTTTTATATGCCCTCCATGTATCTATCCATTTATTTTTCAGGTGAGCGGACAGATGTTGGGTGTGTGGTCCTGTGTTTTGTTGGTGTATATTTAATATACTTCTAATCACTATTTCAATCTTTCTATCTTTCTAATTACTTCTCTCTCTGTTTTTCTCTCCCTCTCTATTTTCTGTTCACTTTAAAAAGGTCACTGATGATGAAGAAATAAATAAACTAAATAAACTAATATTTGGTTTCATTTTCTACTGAAGTGACAAAAAAAAGGACAGCTGCTGGAAAGCTTTCCAGATGGAGCTGACATGGGAAGAAATGTTCTTTGGGCATCCACTGGCCAAAGAAGATTATCAGATCAGTGTGTCTCTCGGGACTAACACATTGAACCCAAACAGTATTGCCCACACAAGAGGGTTAATTGGGTTGGCCCACACACAAATGCCAGTGCAGGTGAGGTCTCTCCACCACTTGGGTGGAGGGACCTCACCTGCAAATGCAGCAAATGCGATTAGAACGCATTTTCTCTCTGTGTCAGACATTGGAGGCTGCACCTGCCATCACTGGGGTTGCATTGTTGCGTGTCCTCCTAGCTGACATATTCTGGTCTAACACAGAAATCCCTTATGCTGCTCTAAAGGGAGAGAATGCACCCGGGAGGCTAAGTGCCAGCCTGAAGGTGGAGGTGCTGTGTGAGGACCTGGTCACTAAAAAAGGCCATATTTTCATCAGAGCTCGCCCCCAACCTCGAGTCATGATGTAAATACTGTCTTCATATACAGAACAGAAGTTCAATTGCTTCATCTTTTATTTTTCCATGTCCTTAGTGACTGATAATCCACAGAAAAATGTGATAGTGACGTTGAGCGGTCAATGTTAAAGTTACTCAATCGATACTTTAGTTTAAACATGACGCTTTGTTCCAAAAATAAATGCTTTACCGGAGCATCTGGTCAGAGGCAGGTTCAGATATAAACACTGAACTAAACAAGCAGGTCAGATAATTATTTAATCAGCTCTGACTGCACAGCAACTTCAGAAAACATACTAACAACTAGTTCCATTGACTACTTCTGTAATCCGTGTATCCTCACCGGCCGAACATATCCCAGGATTCAATGCATGGGCAGCAAAATAAAAAGAGAAACGAAGACAGTAGAGTTTTTATTTTTTTAACTAGTCAGCGTAGTTTGGCAATTCACCAAACTACGCTGAACTACCAAAGAATTTGTTTTTAAAAGTAAGTTTAGCAACTTAGCTGATGAAATTTATGCTGCAATAAGATTTTAAATTTAAAAAATGCAACTACAAGTGCTGATACTGGAGCTAAACCTGAGTTAATGTTTTTTTAATGTACGTGTAACATTTTAACTGTGAAGTTTTTCTTCCAGTGAAAAGACATGTAAATACACATCCCAACGCATTTTAAGTCCGACATGAAACTGATCACTATAGTAACGGTGTAGCACGCGGTCACACATCTTACGTAAAGGTGATGTCAGACGAAGGGTAGACCTGACTGCTAAGTTATCTT
>NW_013953065.1:126548-132709 GCF_001266775.1 Austrofundulus limnaeus
GGCTTGAACTACTTCAGTTGGTGTGCAGTGAATCTAAAATATATGAAAGTTTAATGTTTATCAGTACATTACAGAAAATAATGAACTTTGTCACAATATGTTAATTTTTTGAGAAGGACCTGTATTTAAACTCAGTACTTCAGTGATTACAATACTAATTTGTTTGTATTTTAATGTTTTATTGTCTTGTAAGCATTTACATCTTACATAATATTGCTTTATAGTTGTAATATATTGCAGTTTTGTGTCAACGATCGTCACTGGCAATGTTGCCTCTTTCTGCACACAGAAAAAAACCTTGGGATTGTGCTTTTACACAGCTCCAATGGTGTCATGGTTAATGCCATGGACTTTTATGTGGGAGATCAGGGTTCAAAACCCAGCTACAGTAACTTTAACTAAAATTCTCTTCAAACTTCATATTTTCACATAATTACCCTTATTACAAACACCTGGGGCCTCATGCATTGAGTGCGCAGCTTTCTCACTGAAAGTTGACGTATGGACAAATTTAGAAATGTGTGCCGCACCAAAATATTCAGATGTATAAATCCATGTGTACGCTTGTTCCTGCGCACCTTTCCTTTATACATCCCAGTGAAAGTGGAACTGAGCGCACGTGAGACACCTCCCCTGACACTCCTCCATTTAAATCTGTAAAATAGATGTAAATGTGTCCAACGTGTGAGATTCTCCTCAGATTCCTCTCTGTGGGATCTGAAATGATTTTTAGATGCAGGGAAATTATACATTAAACGGAGAATGAGTGAGAAAACTGTCTAACTAAGTAGTGGGGTGTCATTGTTTTATGTGGCACATTCGCACAGGATAACCAAAGCCTGAGATTTTCCTGAAATTTACAGATACAGTATCTCCCGAATGTGATATTGAAGCCTGGTTAGTTGTTGTCTGTTTAGTTGAACACAGCGTTGAACGGACGTTTAAAAAAATAAATAAAAATGAAACTAGACATGGGTTTTTACGATGTAAAAACAAGTGTGCATTGCCATGTAGCATGTCATTGCAGCATGGCTTTGCCTGCAGCAGTGGACTTACAGAATGAAATGTGACCAAGTTCAAATGTGTTTTCTACCAACTTGTGCTTGTCAAGTCAGCAGGTGTTTGTGATAATGGTAATTGTGTGACAACATGAAGTTTAAAGAGAATTTCAGTTAAAGTTGCTGAAGCTGGGTTTTGAACCCTGATCTCCCACATGAAAGCCCATGGCATTAACCATTAGCCATTGGAGCTGTGGCAGGGAAGATTGCCAGGAGTTGGTTTATATGTGTGCTGAAAGAGGCCACATTGCCAATGCAATTGTTGACACTAAACTTTAATATATCACAGCAATAGAGCAATATTAGGACAATATAAAAGTAAAACATCAAAATAGAGTCATATTAGTATTGTAACCACTGAACTATTGTGATTAAATATTATTAAACTATGGTTCAGTACTGAGTAGATACAGCAGGGGGCAGTATTGGACCAATACAAGGTTCCATTGACACCCATTATAAATTATTATTAAACATTAATATTTCAAAAACTATACGTTGTACATGCACCAAAAGGCATAGCCATCATTTTGCACAGGAGCTTTACAGATTGAAATTACAATGGCAGCTCTAGGACAAAGTATGCAGGAGGAGAAGTGTGACAAAGACGAGATGACTTAGATGGGAAACGAATCACAATAGTGTGCATTGCATTGGCAATGCACACTGATTAAAAAAAACAATAAACATTACGTTATCCACTTTTTCTGCTCTCCTTTCCTCCTGCATTACAGCAGGTGCTGTCATCTCCACGTACACACCCCCACCGCCATGAGCGGGTACGAGTGGTAGCCTAAGGATTTTTAGTAAAAAATATAGATTTTTGAGGCTCATTAGACGGTAAACGTCCAAAGGGGTTGACATATATGAACACCTTCCCAGCTGGCGAGGGTGCGCCCGCGCCTGGCGCGAGAATCTACCCAAAGCACAGCTGCTGCGCTACAGCCACAACTCAATTCAGCATCAGCCAGAAGGCTACAAACAGAAAAAACAATTATTCTTACCGTACAGTGAGCCACCATTTGCATCCAATTTTGCTCCCTCTCTTCAGCCTTAATTTTTTTTTATGTCGCACGTAATGTGTCAGGTTTTTCCGGCCTGAGACCCAAAAGGTTTTCAACTATGCGACAAAAATATAAAAACAGTTTACAACTGGACTGAGGTTTTTTTGATCATTTTTAGACTGATCTATTTTCTTGTCTGAGGTTAAATGATTTTCAGTCCCGGGGTTCAGTTTCATCATCGTTCAGTTTAAACAATAAAAACTCAAACTAAAATAAAAATCTAACACCATGGTCAGATGCTCCTTACATCCAGAAAACACAACAAAGTCATATTTCTGTGGATTCAGGTCAGATTCGTGACTTTTTTGCGTTAAAAGTGTTGGCTGAAAAACTTTGCGTGGCTGCCGCACATTCTCACGGCAGGTGAAAAGTGTGCGTATATTTATTTTATTCACGCAACGTTGGTTTTCATACATCCCAACGTGGGCGTAGAACCTGGCGCATGTAACTTTTGTGCGTACGCACCGTTTATACATGAGGTCCCTGCTGACTTGACAGGCACAAGCTGGTATAGAAAACACATTTGAACTTGATCACAGCTCATTCTGCAAGTCCACTGCTGCAGGCAAAGGCATGATACAAGGCAATGCACACTTGTTTTTACATCGTAAAAACCCATGTCTACTTAAACTGCTGAACTTGTCTTGCTATCTGTAACTTTTTGTTACTTTGTCTGCAGCAGCTCAGAGTGTTCGCTGAGCTCACGAGCGCTCCTGAACCTGAGAACCTCCAGCCTCCACTCGTGTCTTCTCTCAGCCGTTTCAGCTCACAGAACACGTCACACAAATACATATTTATAATATAATGAACATCAGATATAACTGTGGAATGTCAGGAGTGTATTAAATAAATTCAGAAACATATAGAGACATAACCTGCAGCAGGGATTGTGCAATCCAAGTGGAGACAGAGCGTGTTTGAAAGGATTACACAATCTGGAGGCATAGCTTGATTTGCCTCCTAGTCCGTCTCGTCCTGTATTTGAACAGGAAATGAGGAAATTCAGCGATTTTGAATACGAAAAATATCAGAGGGGAGCTTTTATGAAAAATTCACTTTTTACATGATTTTATTACCTCAATTTGGGTCTGTACTGCTTCTAGAAACCGTCAAAAGCAATACTACCAGACATATTTTGGCAATATGTATATGTTTTGTTACCCAAGTGGAGACTCTGCCCACTCCGTTACAGGAAGACCACATTTGTTCTGCTGTTTTAACAGTCATAGAGAACAGAGATGCACAGCCTAATTTTGTTTTTATTTTTGATGGCAATGTTCCTGTGATGTTGCCAACATGTCATGGTCTGTGTCTATATTTCCTTGGTATTTCTAGTGTTTCAGTGTCTCCCGGTGGATCTCTGCCGTGCTGTCTGTCATTCCTCCAGCCCCGCTCAAGCTCACCTGTTTCCTCTTGTGTCTCCTCCAGGTGTTTCTCATTGTCTCTCGTTAGTTTGCTTTTATATTCTGTGTCCTGTCCTCAGTGTTTATCCAATCATTTTGCTGTCAACCCCGGCCAGTGTGGTTCACGACCACGCGTCTCAAGCTTAGGTTGATGTGACGCACAGGGTGCGAGGGGGTTTGTGTCAAAAGTTACGCAATCGTGGCATCCCCGCCCCCGTGCGTTGTGTCCTGACTCGTGGTCGTGCACCTCAGAAATTTTGAAGCTCTGCAAAGGCTGCGCGCCACTCGTCGCGAAGGTGCTCTCGCTGAACAGGTCCAAATGTACCGGCATCTGTATGATCCCTCCATCAGAGATCATAAAGACAACCAGATGGCACAAAACTCATGGAAGGAAATAGCAACGGCTTTAAAGAAAGAGGAGTTATCTGCCGGACGACATGGAAAAATATTTGCGACCGGTTTGTGATCCTGGAGGAAACAAGCCAGTGTCTCTCTCAGTTCGTGAAGCACAGAGAAACAGATAATTATAGGAAAAGAGGAAAATATAGTTAGATTGTCATGTGTGACGTCAAGCGTTTCTTCTTCTATAGTCTTCCCGACTACTTTTCTGCTGATTTGGCACCGTACTGCCGTCTGTCGGTGACGGAAGAACAGCGATAACATGAACGTCAACTATGTTTTCACACAGCGCGTGGCTCAGTAGCGCGCCCACTCCGCAGAGCTTGCGCAATAACCCAAAGTGTGACTATAACCCAGCCTTTAGGGCCATTCAACTGATGGAAAGTTCTGTCCCTCCTGTTCAACAATCTCTAAACCTAATCTCACAGGTACTAACCTGGCCCAGTACTCAATTCACACCACCCTGTTCCTAACCCCTGACACACGAATGGTATTTCCCCCATTGCGGACCAGTTTTTTATCTCCATGAGAAACAGTGGGTCCTCACAAGGCCGTGTGTACCAGGAAAATGGTTCTCTTTCTGTGCAAAAATCGTCCCCACCAGATAACAAAAACATGTGCCCTCACACACACACTGACCCGATCAGAGAGAGGTTGCACTGGTGGTGCATTCAGGAACATCTGGTCTTACCATCACTCCCCCGGTCCTCACACACAGAGAGAGAGAGAAACACACATTTAATTAGGAGGAAAAAGGAAAGAAAAGGTGAAGAAATTGACAGACATTAAATGTAAGGAGGTCCAGTTTGACGATCTTTAAAATTCTCTAATTTTTAAAAAGTTTTAGCAGGATGCATTTAAGTTTTCTTGTTAACTCCAGCAGTAGCAGAATAACTCGTCTGCTTCATGTCTCATGAATAAAATCAGCCTTTTATGATCCAAAGGAGCACCTGGATGGAGCAGGTGTTTGAATCTCAATGCAGAATGACTGTTGGAGCTTCGGTTCATGAGAGCACACCGCGAAGATTTCTCTCTGAACTTGTGGAGACACGCTGTTCAGATTATCAGCAGAGCTGTCAGAGTTAATGAAGAACAAAACTAAACATAGTTTACTATTATATTCATGAGCTAGCAGATAGTTTTTGTTCACATACTGGGTTAATTCTAATCATTTGGGTGCCCTAAGCTGAACTTTGTAAAGATTTGTGACCCTTTATAATTTAGGAATATGAGACGAAACTTGGGGAAAATTAGTGGCATGCACTATTTGTGGGCAGGTGCACAGAATTACCAGCTGACATTTACTCCAGGCACATTTTTGTATGTCATACATATTTATTTATTTCAAATCAGCACCCATATCCTGTGTGAATATGTACTGTATGAAAATTTGTGTGTACTTTAGTGTCTATAAAATAACAATTTGTAAGTTTTTTTACACAAAATTACTCATGGCTTTTTTGTTTTGTTCAGGATATTCCTTTTATCGCTCCTTCATTTTGATCATCTTTTGTATTTCATTTTTTAGTTTATTTGGCAGGAACAATGCACACAAACAGAACAGATGCAGATGTGTTGCACAAAGAGTTTAGCTACAACTAATTTGCAACTGCAGTCCATGGTTGGACATTTCTAAACATTAAATAACATTTATACATTACATTTATACAGCAAAATACACTAAAAAATACATACTTACTTCTGCCTAAATATTCATGTAACCAACCATGCAAGCTTCAAATTCATATAATAAAAACTATGCATTAAAATACATACAATACAGTAAAATACATACAATTTATAAATCAGAAACAATAAAAACATTTTCCTCTACATATTCATCAATAGCCTTGCAACCTCAAAATTTATATAAATGTCCATCCTCACTATACGTCTCCATCCTCATGCACTCAGCTAACATACTGAAAATTGTAGCTTTACTCATGAACACATAGTCAGACATGCTCAAGCATTATATCTTAGTACTAATGATCACATCCTTGATTTTCCTTTAGCCATGTGGACATTTTTTGTTTGTTTCAGATGTAGATTTTACTTGTGGGGGCAATAAGTTCCATTATGTTGTACTTTTGTATGAAAAAGGGGTCTGACCAAACCAGGTTCTACAGAGACGAGTTATATAATTCTGTTGTAATGATCTTCTAGTGACCCTGAAGCTGTTTTGCTTTCACATAAATGATCTTCATGGATCAGGAGCTAACTTATTGATATATATA
>NW_013953065.1:134704-138777 GCF_001266775.1 Austrofundulus limnaeus
GTATGTATATTACATAAATTAGAGGCAAATCCAGCTTGTAACATTCAATAATTTGTGCTAGACAGTTCTTCAAACGATGCAAACAAGAAAGTTGTGTTTTGTGAGAAAAAAAGCCACAACAACTACATGTTAAAAAATGTTAATTTAGATGATTTTCTTGGGGGTGGCGCTATAGCACCCCTAGCTACCCCTGGAGCTGCCACTGTCCTATGGTGAGAGGTGGCAGTTTGGTGCGGTCTACTTTTGACCCTGCGTGTTCGTTTTCCCCAGTGGATGAGTGGGTGGCTTCCCTGTGTCTTCAGGTGAGTGGGCAGACGGGCTCTGACTGATGTTTGGGCCTACTACACACCAAACAGCTGCTCAGGGTATCCAGCCTTGGCATCCTTAGCGTGGGTGCTGGAAGCTGCTTCAGCTGGGGACTCCTATATTCGGCTGAGGGACTTTGATGCAGTGGCGGTGCCTGACATTTTTCTCAGGGGTGGCCGGACTGGGACCACTACTCACACAGGGGTGGCCAGGAACATTACACCATTTTTTACACTAAAGTTTCCGCAGATCTTCGTGTTTTTGTCATTTTCTTATGTCCATACATAGGCAGTAACTACCTTAAAAACATGGGTGTCAAAACCATTTTAAAAGTGGGGGACACACTGTTGGGGGGTCTGGGGGTCCTCCCCCAGAAGATTTCGAATGAAATAGGTTTCATTTCAATAGATTTAACCATTTCCTGCATTCTGATGTATTCAGGTTATTAAACATAATTTTCCCTACATAAATAAACACTTGATTTATTTATTATTTTCAGAGACAAATTATTCATTAAACTAGTTTCATCATCCTGTTTTTAAACTCACTGCTTTAGCTGAGATAATGTTAATTAATATGAAACAATTTATCATATCCAATTACATTTGGGGTGCTTTTTACTTTTATATTGTTTATTGATTTATTTTCAATTGTAACACGTCATTGTGCCAAATAATGATGACCTTCAACTGCATGTTTAAAACTAATATTAATAACTTTACCCAATGAACAGCAACATTGATAACCACCAACAGTGAATTTAGAGGGGCATTTCACTTTTACTGATTTAGTGATAGATCTACTCACAACCAAAAGATACAGAGAATCATGCAGAAAATTACAAAAAATATAAAAATAAAAAAATAAACATTTGTCACCGTAAGCCTAAAAGTTGACACCATAAATCAGATTATATAGGCATGTTCTATTTCGTGTAAGCTCCGCCCTCTAAGGCTATCGCTGATGGGTACCCCCGCACGCGCTCGTGCATTCTGAAGAACCAATAGTCTACGCCCACGTACTGTGGGCCCACCTCAGTCCGTATAAAAGGGGAGGATGGACCTGAGTTCAGCTCCCCTTTTTTCTTCAGCTTCGGCATTCGCATGTAACCATAGAAGATGCTACATTCATGTAAGTGCTATGATTCCCTTTATATTGACATGGAATTCGTGTCCGGCGCCACCGAGCTATGATCCGCATAGCCATCCTTTCCGGGCTGCTCGGGGTTCGGCTTTCCCGGCACAACCCATTTTTACTCCGGTCTCCTTCCTCGGAGAAGGCTGACCGTGGTTAGCTAGCAGGTATTTTTCCCGCGGGTGTCCCTGCGGTGCGGTATTATGCTAAGCTGAGGCGCCGGACATCTTCAGATATCTTCGTGCTTCCACAAAAGTCCCCGTTTTCATAGCCGCTACTAGCTCACTCGTTACACGGATGTGGTAGCTAGTAGTTAAGGCCTTCAGACATCGACGTTTCCAGCCAGGACTGGACTGGAAGCTTTTCCAGATATTTCGGACCATGCGCTTCTCATCTTCGGCATGGTCTTAGCTATCTTCTCCGGGGAAGGAGGCCCAGGCTAGCAGGGTTTCCCACCGGAGATCACGGCGGCAAACTAGCTAAGCCGGTTAGCCACCTAGCTAAGCTAAGCAGTGTGCTATGTCTCAGCGTGTTGCGCCGAACTGGACCCTGCTTTGTCAGGGGAGAAGCTGGAGTCAGGGTGCTGCCGCTTGGTGTAGCTTCTAGCCATGGACGTGCTATGTAGCTTGACCAGGGCAGTTGCAGACTGCTGCTAGCTGGCTTGTAACACATGATGTGTTGGCTGATATTGGCTCGCTCGCAACACAGAGGTGTTAGCTAGCTGGGTTAAGGCATTCAGTGGTCGGTGCTCCCAGCCAGGACTGGACTGGGAGCTCATCCAGACCGTTTATCCAAGGCGGGTTTTGCCCCAAGCATGGAGATGCTAGCTACAAAGCTAGGAGTTGCTTACTCCAAGCTGAGAGCTCCGGTCTCGTTCCACGTGGACGTGACAAAGTGGAGGGGGTGACCGTCTTCGGTTCTTGCCGGTCCCAGTACTGGAATCTTCGTCCTCCATGGTCCTCGTCGCTGAGGCGGAGCGGTCTGCCGGATGGCGACCTTTTCTCTCACAAGCGGTACACCAGCAGCTTGGCAGCTGGGCCGACCGGTCCCKTCATCGTGCGGCACAGTCGGGTGCTGCAACCAACAACATCACTCTCCAGGCCGTCAACTTCAAAAAAACAACAAAAAGAAAACAAAAAGAAAAAACGCAACGGGACCACAGCACAGAGGCCAGCACGAGTTTGAATCTCTGTGCTGTTTAGGCCGGGTGTGCGTCCTGCATCATGGTTTGGAAGCAGGAGAAATGTGTATGGCTAAGGCTAGGTCCGCTAGCTCTGAAACTAGCCGGCCTCTGGTCCTTGCTACACACAGTCACACACAAAAAAGGTCTTCTCCCACCGTTCCACGTTCGGTGGTCAGTTCTGCCCCCTCGTGGCCGGCGAACACACACACACTCTTTTCTTCACCCCGCCGTCGAACGGCGGACGTAAGAGAAGACAGGCAGCATGAGCCACGTCACAAGCAGGGGTGTGTCACCCCCACCTCATTTCAGCTTGAATCCACCAATCACAGCGGCGTGATGAGCGCAGTGTTTGGCTCCGCTGAAACTCGCGGTGACTCATGCTCGCGTACGGCCCCGGAGGCAACCCCTCCCGGGCCGCATTCATAACGACGGCACGCAGGGCTCCCTGGAGCTCCTGCACAGCCCCTTCGAGCAAAGCCTCCCATGGGTCACACGAGAGAGCGTGACGGCAGCGATGGCTCTGAGTGGATCGGTTGCTACGACAACCGTTCTACAACCGGCGCATGCGCGAGCTCTCTCAGAGCGCAGCTCCGTCTGGGAACACACCTGTCCTATGGACAAGTGGATGAAGCGTTTGATAAAAATGGGTTACAGGTTGCAGTTTGCAACCAAGCCTCCCCGGTTCAGCGGGACCCTGGAGACCCACTTGTCGTCTCCTCAGCAGGATCTCGCTCTTCAAGCAGAGCTTCAGGAACTCCKAAACAAGGAAGTCATTTCCAGAGTTCCAAGTGGGAAGGAATATGAGGGATTTTTATTCCCGGTATTTCCTTGTTCCCAAAAAAACCAGGTGCAATGAGACCAATCCTGGATCTCTCGTTTTTCAACAATTTATACTGAAAAGACCTTTTCACATGTTGACAACCAAACAGATGCTCACATGTGTTCAGGAAGGCGATTGGTTCACGTCAATCGACCTGAAGGACGCTTAAGTGTCAGTCTTAGAGCTGATTTGCGACACCTGGCTGTGCCGCAAACCTGATCCTGGATGATGTCGTTAGGAAAAACACCGGCACGGACCAATCACTGCCTCGGATTTCATGTTCAAGAATATTGTTGGAGAAATGGCAAGATTAAACTGTGAAAATCCTAAGATAAGTTCACTTTCAACACACTAATGTTGTCACCTTGTACTGATTGTCTGTAAACTACATAAAATGTCCTCATTTGCATCATGAAAACAGAGGAAAATCTCACAATTTTTAAAAATCAAAAACTCAGCAGCTTTAAAGGCACAGTGTGTAGGATTTTGTCAGTTCTTTTAGCCAAAATTGAGATAATCACTAATGACAATAATAAAAAAAAACATGTTTAATTGTAACAAGTGGAACCACCAGGGGTCGCTTCCTCCACATTGTGAGCTCCCATAAAAGGGAGGCTGTCAGGCTGGTGG
>NW_013953065.1:141868-146680 GCF_001266775.1 Austrofundulus limnaeus
GGAACAAGTGGACAGTGTCCAGGTGATACAGAAAATAAGTATTCCACAACAGTCCTGGTTCTCAAAATGCTAATGCAGATGCATTGTCCCGTCAGCATACCACACACAGAGAAGCAGGGGCTGATTCTGGTTTACGCGAGTGGTTTACTGGAGTACAGGAAGAGATCAGTGTCTTACCTGGTTTGTCAAGTGCTGACCTGTGTACATTGCAGCATAAGGATCCTAACATCMGTTCTTTTATGCAATTTTGGACGAGGGGTAGGATGCCTGATGCTAAAGAGAGGAATGAACTTGATAAGGTTACCCGGGAATTGGTTCGGCAGTGGAGTCGGTTTAGGGAGCGAGAATCAATCCTTTATCGCTGTGTTCAGGCTTCTGATGGGCAGGCTGAGGTTGAACAGGTTGTGTTACCTCAGTGTTTGCAGGAAGGTGTCCTCCGTTCGCTCCATGATGATCATGGCCACCAGGGGGTGGAGCGGACTTTGCAGCTAATTCGATCACGGTTTTATTGGCCCAATATGCACTCGGATGTAGAGAAGTGGTGTAAAAACTGTGAAAGATGTGTGGTGTCAAAGGCTCTGTTGCCGAAAGTTAAAACTTATATGGGAACTATTAAAGCATCTAGACCTAATGAGATTCTGGCAATAGATTTTACAGTTTTAGAACCTGCTACAGACGGCAGAGAAAATGTCCTTGTAATGACTGATGTTTTCTCAAAGTTTACACAAACTGTCCCCACAAAAGATCAGCTTGCCAGTACTGTTGCAGAGGCACTGGTGAAGCACTGGTTTCAACTTTTTGGGCCCCCTGTCCAGATTCATTCTGATCAGGGGAGAAATTTTGAAAGCAAGTTGGTCCATCAGCTCTGCAAAGTGTATAAAATTGAGAAAAGTCGAACGACTCCTTATCATCCTGAGGGGAATGGGCAGTGTGAGCGTTTTAATCGCACTRTACATGATTTGCTAAGAACTCTCTCACCTGAACAGAAACGCAGGTGGCCCCGGCATATTTCCCAAGTCACCTTTGCATATAATACAACTGTCCATCAATCCACTGGTATGACGCCTTACTTTTTGATGTTTGGTAGAAAACCACAGTTGCCTGTGGATTTTTTTGTGGGTTTGAGTGAAAGTGATGGAGGACCTGYCCTGCCCTTGGAAGAGTGGGTTGAAGAGCACCAAAAATCACTYCATGCTGCCTATGAAATGGTGCACCAAAAAGTAGAGAGTAGAAGGGCTCAGAGACATCAGGATGAGGATGTTGCTCCAGATTTTCTGGAAGGAGACTGGTGTATGCGAGAAATCATTCAGTGAGGGGTCGCAGCAAAATTCAGGACTTTTATGATTCAACTCCCTATCAAGTGGTTCGTCCACCCTCTGAGCGAGGGGTAGTATACTCTATAGCGCCCATGGGTCAGGAGGGACCCCTCCGTCAGGTCCACAGGGTTGAGCTTAGAAGTGTCCCTGAAAATAGTGGGGKGGAAGGGTGCCAGGAAAATGGTTTGGAAGATGTGRAGACAGATAATGAGGTGGGAGATGAAATGGTGGATTTGCCTGAATCTGAGATTCAGTCAGAGGCTGAGAATGATGATATTCCTGTAGATGTAAATTTTTATGTTCAGCCTCTTTCTGGCAAAAAACCCACACAGGAGATTGACACTGCCATCATCCCTGAGCTGAGGAGGTCAGCTCGAAAAACTGCGGGACAGCATTCCAACCCTTARAGGCTGCCCTGTCCTGTGCAGAAGAAATGAT
Organism: Austrofundulus limnaeus; assembly: GCF_001266775.1. Taxonomy (NCBI): domain Eukaryota; kingdom Metazoa; phylum Chordata; class Actinopteri; order Cyprinodontiformes; family Rivulidae; genus Austrofundulus; species Austrofundulus limnaeus. Next base: position 143,623 of record NW_013953065.1, read on the forward strand.
TCAGTTATTGGGAAATAGTTTTTTATGTACATCGTTGGGTCGCCGATGCATAATGATGGGGGGGAATGTAACAAGTGGAACCACCAGGGGTCGCTTCCTCCACATTGTGAGCTCCRATAAAAGGGAGGCTGTCCGGCTGGTGGCCAATTCGTCAATCTCCGGTGTTCGACCAGGTGTGTTGGCCCACGRGTTCCACTGTTTGTGATCAGGTTTGTGTGTTTGTTTTTTGTTGTAAAGAAAACACTCTTTTAATTTGATTATAGTAAGTCAGTGTTTGTGTGGTGTTTTTATATAGGGCCACACTTCATGTTTTGATCTGACGATTGCTACCTGGGCGTGTGGTTGATCGACGCTGCAGTTGTCGCTGCACCCTGCTGTCCTTTTTAGAGTTTGATTTTCTTTTTCTATTGTTTTTTTGCAAATACACATCCTTTTATTTTGTAATAATAAATATTGTCTCTTTTATACTGGTTGTTTTATTGCACGAATAGTGGCCGTAACACATGTCATATTACAGACTTGTCACTTGTTACTTCAGAGTGAATCTAATGCTGGAGCAGGAAAAACATATTCAAAGCCTGCTATTGTGGAAATGTTTTAGATAAATCTCTGTAGTTTTACGACTTCATGTGAATAAATTCTGTTGTATTTGCTTTTCAAAATAAAACAGTAATGTTCCTGCCTTTATTTGAGTTTTAACTAGTGGTGTCCCGATACCAGTTTTTTCAAGACTGAGTACAAGTACGAGTACTTCAGTTTAGGTACTCACCGATACCAATACTGATACCGATACCAAGTAGTGGGGTTCGGGTGGATTATCTGTTCAACTTGTTGAATATTAAACAGAATGAAAATGAAATGCAATTATCATGCAAAAATTGATGGGTAAATATTATGTTTGACAATAAAAAGGTAGTGCAAACTCTGACAAGTAGATAAGTTGGTGTATATATATAACACCATAACTTTTGAAACCATTTATTTTATTTCAAACAGGCTATTTTTATAAGGCCACACTCCCTCTGAATGTATGAACAATACAAATACAGCAAAACAAATGCTGTTGCATACATTAAAAAACAAAATAAGTTATTTTTATACATTTTCCTCAACATGCAACTACCAAATTTAAATTAAAATGTAAAACGTAAATTTTAGCAGCAAATCTATAGAAGTTTACTCTGCTTCAGTCTTAAACTGTTAAAAAAATGACTAATAGTAATAAAGTGCAGTAAATTTCAGTTCAAACTTAAATGGAACAACTAAAACAAAATCTCAGAAGAACCAGAGGGAAAAATAAAATGTTTTTACAACAAACTTCCTTCCATATTCTGCTTGTGTCTTAGTTTGTTCTACAAGAAAGAAAAAACAGCATTGAAGTTACTGCAACAACTGCTGCATACAGTGCTTTTATGAAGGCTACTGCTAGCAGCAGAAACTCTTCGAATTCTTTGTCATGTCTTGTCCTCAAATGTTGAATCAAATTGCTGCTGTTAAAACATCCAACTTTCGCTCCTCCACCTGACAGTTTAGCAGAGCACAGCAGACAGTCTGCTTGTTTGTGTCCTCCATGCTGCTCTTAAATATCTCCAAACTGCCGATATGTTACTTCTTCTTCTTCTTCTCATCGTTCTTCTTCTGTTGTTCGGGGGTGCGGTCGGAAATAACGTGTCAGTGCGTTAGCGCCCCCGCCTGGTATGGATTGTTCTTTACCCTTTATGCTGCAGCGCAGCACAGGAGGAACAAAAAAGGGGACAAAAGCGGTATCGGTTAAGAGTATCGGCCGGCTTTTACGAGTACGAGTACTTGATGCTGGTATCGGTATCGGGACACCTCTAGTTTTTAACTACTAGTAGTTGTTTCCTGTTTAAACTTAAATTTAAGTAAGTTTTAAATTTGTTTATTGTTTTTATTATTAGTCTTGCTTTTTACTGAATTAAAAATTTAACAAGCATTTTGAACTAAGTTTTGTATTAGTTTGTGGCTTGAATACAATGTGAACTGAATTGTGTAGTTATTTGTCCAGTTATCACAGGGTCTTTTCATCATTTTAGTTTTTTTTTTTTTTGTTAATTCTCACCTTAACTGTTCTGACTTCGCATTACATAAATAGAATAGAATAGAATAGAATAGAATAGAATAGAATAGAATAGAATAGAATAGAATAGAATATTGACCATCAAGGCAGCTGGTCCTTCTCTAAACCTGGTTAACACTCCAAGATATTCAAGGTATTCATAAGATCAAGGCCCTAGCTGGTTGTTCAGAGAAACTACCTGATGTGTCACAGTGCAATCAAATAATGAGTTTTTTTTTTGTTGCTCTCTGCTCTGCCAGTCTGCGATTGTTGGACATCTTCAGGGACTTGTTGTGAAATGGGAGGTTGATACAGTAACATCATCAATGAACTGACAAGACTGTTCCAAATCTTTCATGAGCTGCCGATCATCTTGTGATCTCTATTTTGTTTTCACAACTACGCTCTGTGAAGTCAAAATTATATTGCTGTGTCAGCAACTCTTCAATGTTTGCCCCAGATATCCTGTTGGCAATAAAACTCTGCAGTTCACTCTCATTGTTTTGAATACCATCTACTCCCCTGATGGGACCACTGACAATCCATCCAATTGCTGTTTTTACTGTGTAAGGACCACCACCTTGGCTGTTGATGACTTGCCATGGTCCAATGGCTTTATGAATGTTGGGGCCAATCAACAGGCTGATCTCCACCTGGACACTTGGAAGATGTACTTCTTCAAGTTATGTCCACCTTTGAAGGTCTTTATGATCAGGAATATTTTCCCTTTTAACTGAAATTTCAAGCTGGGTGAACTCTGAAGTAAAGTCTATTTCCCTCCATGAGATCATTGACCTCCATGTCCACACACGCACACAGGCACACATTTGTTATAGAGCTGGGCAATATGGCTGAATTATCATAATATTATCTTAGTAGTTATTGATTATTTTGTGTTTTACGTATTTGAAAAAGAAACAGGAGAATAGGCTGATTAATACTGCCAAGCTGACGACTTGACATGCACACACATTTACAGGT
>NW_013953065.1:146795-153681 GCF_001266775.1 Austrofundulus limnaeus
AGTAGTAGTAGTAGTAGTAGTAGTAGTAGTAGTAGTAGTAGTAGTAGTAGTAGTAGTAGTAGTAGTTAGTAGAAGTAGCAGTAGTAGTATATAATTTGATGGACTGGGCTGTGCTTTTAAAAGGTATGAAATGGCACAAATTGTTGAAGCAGAGATTCATGAATGAATTAATCAGCAATGAATATAGTCCTAACTCACTTGAGACTTGAGATACACATTAGAAAGATAAGATTTTCTCCAGGTAGAATTGAGTTGTGCTGTTTATGTATTTATTCAGATTTACCATTCAAAGTTATTTGAACTGATTCCCTTTTAAGAACAACCTATTGAAGAAAAACGTATCCGCTTTAAATCCAGTAAAGTTATTTTAACAAGGGTTTATAGGAATTGAAATATTTCCCATTTAGAAAAAAATGCAGGCTTTGTAGAACACATTTTAAACTTAAAAGTTGCATCATCACTACAGAAATGTGTTGCTTCTTCACACATGCAGTTTTTATGTATAAAAAGTAGGATATTTTTTAAACTAAATAGCTTCAGAGGAAAGCTTTGCTACTTTTCAAAGGTGGAAAACTATCTTGATCATTAAAATGATGAAAGGGGTGGTAATATTTTCTAGTTATTAATCATACAATTATTATTCAAAACACTAATGAGAACTTACCATACAGTGCCTTGAAAATGTGTCAATACCTTTTGAATACTTTTACATTTCATTCCATTAGAACCCCAAAACTTTAAATTATTTTACTGATGTTTTATGAGATAGCTCAACAAAGTAGCATATGTAGTAGAGTGCAGAGAATATTATACAAGGTATTCATATTTTAAATTTAATTACAGAGATTAAAGTTTTCTGTGGACAGGATGGATTTTTGTCATCTGTAAAAATGAGAAGAATAAAAAACTACTGTTTTTTGGGTGAATTTAAGGAGACACAACAATCTAATGATGAAACAGGGTTAAATTAATGTGGCTTTCAACAAAAAGTGAACCAGTGAGTCATAATTTTACCTAATCAGAGCAGGGCGAGTCTTTCTGATGTACGGTCAGTCCAGGTGCAGAGAAATGATCAGCCTACAGCTCCTGTCCTAATGGAGTAGTAGTGTCTGGATGTGTTCACATGTGACCAATTCACTGCAACCCGACCTTCCTGGGACTTCTGTATGTAAATTTGTGTTCAGGGCTGGCCTATGGCATAGGCAGTTGAATCTTTACCTGCATCTGAACACCCCTGCCCCACTTCTCTGGTGTTCATGTGTGATCAAAATGCACAAATATAAATGCAATATAGGTACAGTAACAAAATTAAGAAACAATTTCAGTGTTGTGGGAAAAGAGTAACTGTACAGGAGTTAGACAATGAAAGTGAAACAGCTGTCATTTTAGTGTGGGAGGTTTCATGTCTAAATTGGACCAGCCTGCCGGTCAATCTTCATTAATTGCACATTGCACCAGTAAGAGCAGAGTGTGAAGGTTCAATTAGCAGGATAAGAGCACAGTTTAGCTCAAAATATTGCAATGCACACATTATGTGTGACATACCAGAGTTCAAATGAGGACAAATTGTTGGAGCACGTCTTGCGAGTAAGGGGTCTCTGCAGTAGGTTTTGTCCTGTGGGCAGAGACGGCGCTACTCGTGATTGGCGGAGGTTACTTGATAAAGGAAAGTGGTAGCTGCACGAAATTCGACCGTCATACATGTGAAAGGATGTGTAACAATATGACTTGGTTAAAACATCCCTAACCAGCCTGTAAAAAGATTGCTAAAAATCTATATTTTTGTACAGGCTGGTTAGGGATGTTTTAACCAAGTCATATTGTTACACATTCTTTCACATGTATGACGTTCAAATTTTGTGCAGCTACCACTTTTCTTTCTCAAGTTATGATTAAAATTAATCTTAAAAAACATGTTGCTTCCTGCCTGACTCGACCAAGCTACTCCCCGCTGCCTTCAGCCTCACACCCCACCGTCAATCCGACCAATCATATCTCTTGGGCCATCTCCCCCCACATCAAGACCTCCGCCAATCACGAGCAGGCACGTCTCCGCCCATATTAAGACCTTGGCCAATGACAATTTGGGCTGTCTCTGCCCACAGGACAACACGTTCTGCAGAGACCCCTTCTTGCGTCTTGCTGGTGCATCTGTGACCGAGACAGTAAGTCTTTGTGATGTATAATGAGCCACAGTATCCAGGGTAATGTCAGCATACCACCAAGAAGGACCAACTACATCCAACAGGATTAACTGTGGCTGCAAGAGGAAGCTGTCTGAAAGGTATGTTATGGTCTAAAACCAGGTGTTTCACTTTCATTGTCTAACCCCTGGATCTGACTGTGCTTTGCTGATCAGTGAGCAGAGTTTGTATCTTCTTCTTTCTTCTTCTTTGTCCCTTTAGGGGTGGCCACAGCAGATCATCTGCCTCCATCTCATCCTGTCCTCTGCCTCCTCTACTGCTACACCAGCCATCTCCATGTCCTCCTTCACTAAGTCCATGATTCTTCTCTGCGGTCTTCCTCTTTTCCTTCTGCCTGGCAGCATCATCTCCAACATCCTTTGTCCAATATGTCCACTATCCCTCCTCAACACGTCCAAACCATCTCAACCTGGCTTCTCTTGCTTTATCTCTAAACTGCTCCACCTTCACTGTCCCTCTGATCTTCTCATTTCTAATTTTGTCCATCCTCGTCACTCCCAATGAAAATCTCAGCATCTTCATCTCAACCACTTCCAGCTCAGCCTCCTGTCTTTTAGACAGTGCCACTGTCTGTAAACCATACATCATAGCAGGTCTCACTGCGGTCTGTAAACCTTCCCTTCCACTCTTGGTGCTATCCTTCTGTAAGAGTTCAGTCTTACACTTCTTATAACAAAGTTATAAAGATAATTTATTGAGCAAGGGATCTCTTTTATTTAGGGTAAGCATTCCTCCAGTTCAAAAATGAATGGACACAAAAAGTGACTGTCAGTCAGTGAATGTTAATTTGATCCATTAATATGTGACCATTTATTTTACAAATCATACAGAATCACTAAGTACACTTAACTGTGGCAATCAGTTTCCTATAAAAGTTTAGAACCAACAATAACAAGCTTCTAGTTTCTTAAATTGTCAACACACTTAAATAGAACACAAACATCAAGCTTTGATGTTGAATACCTGACAATTTGAGGCAATTAACTTAGGGTTTGCAAGGAAGTCTTTAAGAAAAGATGTTAGATTTTCCTATACTTTATCTTAAATAATGTGGGTTTTAACCAGAAGGGCGAAGCGTTTTGTGCTCAGCTTCAGTCAGACAGCGAGATTCATAACACAGCCAGCTTTTTACCTTTAGATGATGTCTGTCACCTGCCAGGTATTCCGGGGCTTCTGCTTAGAAAATCCACTCAGGACAGTCAACTAGAGTAACCCAGGCGTGTAGGTCTACTCGCTTTGTCCACGTCAAGCTGTAGAAAAAAGGCAAAGCCCAAAACTGGAACCCAGGCTTCAAAATAAAACTTCCGTCTGGGGAGTTTTCTAAAGTTGGATAAACTAGACTTTGGTCATTCAGGCTGTGAGGCCCCTCGTTGGCGAGAAGAGGTCAAAACCTGTCACAGCTCAGCTTCTGACTCTCAGAGAGTTAGCTGTCAGAGTGACTGACGGCAGTCCGTCACTTACTGCTGTCTGGGCGGAAACTGTTAGTACTAAAGAGCTTAGAGAATCTAAGTTCTGCCCTCCGGAAGGTTAGATTAGACAAGTTATATCAAGGAAAATGTTAGTTTCAGAGATTTGCAGTGCCTCTGAGCAAGATTATTGCTTCTGTGTATTTCAGAACAAAACATTTCATGACCCATTTAATTATTATCTGATGAGGACTTCTTCAAAACATAGGGGAAAGAAAAAATGAATTGTTTCAAGTTCAAAACATTTGCATATATGATTCAGACAAGTAAAACATTGAAATTTCATCAACTTTAAACCATAAAGATTATTTTGGTTTAATAATATTTTTCCCACAAAATCCATACATAGCTGAAATCATACTGAGGGAGAAAAGAGATGTGTCCTCTTTCCTCCTGTAACTTTGATAAACATTCTCTGATTATCAAAATGCGTAATACTTTCAGTTAAGAGAACAATAAATCAAATAAGACAAAGGTTCTTCTGTTTATTATCTGATTAAAATGGAAGAGAATGTCTCTTTGAAAAGTTAAGGCAACCTGAGGTGGCCTAAATTCAGTTCTAAGTGTAACAGAGTTTTTGTCCCTTAACAGGCCCATCGGAGGAATGATGTCCAAGACAGTTTCCTTGATAATTTCACTCGAGATGACCCCTACACTTCTGTCACACAACAGCCCCGACACTCATCTCCACCACTTCATCCTGCCTGCACCCTCTTCACCTCTTTTCTGCACTGTCCATTGCTCTGGATGGTTGAGCCCAGATATTTGAAGTCTTCCAGCTTTCTGACCTCTACTCCTTGCATCTTCACCTTTCCACCTGCCTCCCTCTCATTCACACATGTCTTCTGTCTTGTCTATACTGACTTTCATTCCTCTTCTCTCCAATGCAAACCTCCACCTTTCCACCTGCTCTCACCGCAGATTACAATGTCATCTGCAAACATCATGGTCCACGGAGCCTCCTGCCTGACCTCATCTGTCAACCTGTCCATCACTCAGAGCTGATCCCTGATGTAACCCTACCTTAACCTTGAAACCATCTGTCGCTGCGACTGCACACCTCACCACTGTCTCACTATCTTCATTCATGTCCTGCACCACTGTCTCACTGTCTTCATACATGTTCTACACCACCCTCACATACTGTTCAGTCACTCCTGACTCCCTCATACAGTACCACAGTTCATCTTTTGGCAGCCTATCATATGCTTTCTCTAGATCCACAAAGACACAGTGCAGCTGTTCTGGCCTTCTCTGTACTTCTCTACCAACCCTCTCAAAGCAAAAACTGCATCTGTTGTACTCTTTCTGGGCACAAAATCAAACTGCTGCTCACTGATCTGAACCTCTCGCCTTAGCCTCGCTTCAACAACTCTTTCCCATACCTTCATGGTGTGGCTGATCAACTTTATACCTCTGTAGTTACTGCAGCTCTGCACATCACCCTTGTCCTTAAAAATGGGCAGCAGTACACTGCTTCTCCACTCATTTGGCATCCTCTCACTCTCCAGAATTGTTTTAAACAACCTGGTCAAAACGTACACTGCCTTCTCTCCTAGACATCTCCATACCTCAACAGGTGTGTCATCTGGACCAACTGCCTTTCTGTTCTTCATCCTCTTTAAGGCTACCTACCCTCACTTCCTCCTTACTAATTCTCTGCACATGCTGATCCACTATCTGTCCTCTCTGTCCTCCTCTCTCTCATTTTCCTCATTCATAAGTTCTTCAAAATACTCCTTCCATCTACTCAACACTCTGTTCACTCATTAGTACGTTTCCCTCTCTATCCTTTATCAACCTAACATATATATACTGCTGTACATCTTTCTAGCTCTATCACTCTGTTTAGCCAAACGGTACAAGTCCTTTACTTCTTCTTTACTGTCCAGCCTCTCATACAACTCATCATAGGCCTGAGCCTTTGCCTTTGCCACCGTTCTTTTTGCTATGTGACTAGCTTCACAATATTCCTGCCTACTTCCTTCATCTATCTGTTTATCCCACCTTTTCTTAGCTGCCTTCTTCTTCTGAATGCTCTCCTGGACCTCCTCATTCCACCACCAACTTTCCTTGTCTTCTTTCCTCTGACCAGAAGAGACACCCAACACCTTCTTGTCAGTTTCTCTCACCACCTTAGCTGTACTTTCCCAGTCCTCAGGTAGCTCATCACTGCCCCCAAGAGCCTGGTGCAGTTTTTCCTTGAACTGCCTGCAACAATCCACCTCCTTCAGCTTCCACCGTTTAATATTTGGCTCCGTCTTCATTCTCTTCCTCTTCTTTATTTCTAATCTCATTTTACTCCGTCTTCATTCTCTTCCTCTTCTTTGTTTCTAATCTCATTTTACAGACTACCACCACATGCTGTCTTGCTACACTCTCCACTGGCATCACTTTACAATCTCCAGTCTCTTTCAGGTGGCATCTCCTGCTAAGGATATAATCCACCTGTGTACACCTTCCTCCACTCTTGTGTGTCACCGTGTTCCTCACTCTTCTGTGTACACCACAGCCATTTCTATTCTCTTTGTAAAATCTACAACCATCTGTACTTCTGCATTCCTTTCTTTCACACCATACCTACTGTAGCGAATTACCCCATGAAATTAGGACCAGCCTAATTTTCATAAAATAATCCAGCAAGATCTTGCAAAATGAAACCAGGAAATAATGAAATACCCCTCTGATCATGAAGTGAAAAATGAAAACATGTGACCTGGTCAGATTTCCCAAAATAAAGTAATTTATTTTTAGATATATGAACAGAATAAACATACAAACATTACTTAAAAATATTATATGAATAAATGAACACAAGTTATAATTTTCGGCATAAAAATTCCACTCAGAATTGACACAAACAGTAAATTTCAGGTGTAGTAACTTACTGGCACACTACTTAACTAAGTTTTTAAGTAAATAAGAGAATAAAAAGTAAAGATTTAGCTTTAAGAAGTAGGAGGAAAAGAAAATTAGTAAATTGGCACTTGTTCTTTAATTTAGACCAGACCAGAACATCAGCGTGTCAATCTCAGACATTTCCGGGCTAGACTCCCTTCGACGTTTCTCAGTAAACTTTGTCTACCTTTTGAAGTCTTCACACAGAGAGACTGCAGGCAGGGTTTGTTCTCGAGAGAGTCGGTATAGGTCCGCCAAGTGGATAATGTCGCCTTGACAGCTCGGAGGGAGATGCCTCTCGCCTCCCCACCACTAGCC
>NW_013953065.1:154368-157401 GCF_001266775.1 Austrofundulus limnaeus
TTTCTTTTTATAAGTGTAAAAAATAAAATCAAAGACAAAAAATTGAAATGAATATTTCACCAGGGTTACCCCTACACTACCCAGCACCTCTTCATCTCCTCTGTTCCCTTCACCAACATGACGATTGAAGTCTGCTCCAATCACCAATCTCTCTTCTCTGGGGACCCCTTCAACCACTTCATCCAGCTTACTCCAAAATTCCTCTTTCTCTTCTAACTGACAACCAACCTGTGGCGCATACACACTGATAACATTCAAAATTACACCAACTTCCAACTTCAAGCTCATGATCCTGTCAGACACTCTCTTCACATCCAGAACACATTCACAAACTGTTCCTTTAAGATTACCCCTACTCTATTTCTCTTCCTATCTACGCCATGATAGAACAGTTTGAATCCACCTCCAAAGTTCCTGGCCTTGCTTCATTTCCATCTGGTCCCCTGGACACACAAAATATCTACCTTCCTTCTCTCCATTATGTCTGCCAGCTCTATGCCTTTACCAGTTGGGCCTCATGCAAGAACCGTTCGTACGCACAGACTTGTTCTAAGTTGTGCGTACGAGTGATTTAGAAGAATTTGTGGCATTCACCAATGTTTTCGTATTCTAAGATTTTTTTCAGATACAAACAAAATTCACGTGTGGTCCAGACCTGTCGTATATTTTACAAGCAGTCAGTCTGCTGTTATCCAGACGGGTTTTCTTCATTAATAACCTTATATTTCATTAGTTTGAAGATATTTTGAGTTGAAAATAAATCACACTCCATAATTATGTTGACAATAGGCTATTCTGCTTGAATTAGAGTTATAATTTTAAATGTAATAATTTAGCCTAACAATATAAATTGTCCGTCTGTCCGTTTTCTGCCGCTTATCTGGGATCGGGTCGTGGGGGGCAGCAGGAGACCCCGCTGTCCCCAGCGACACCTTCCAGCTTGTCCTGGGGGACACCGAGACGTTCCCAGGCCAGAGTGGATATATAACCCATCTAGCAAGGCGTGGATTCTCTCCAAAGTGCCAGACATATTTTGAAAACATTTTAAAATGCTTATTTCAGACCCGCATCTGAGACCACCTGCGACCGCGCAGCGCGCGCGCAGGGGGTGGGGGGGTGGGTACGGTGTGCAGCGCTGCGGCTTCTGAATAAATGAAAATGATTTAACACAGCTGTTTATACTTTTAGCAGCACTTTTTATTCCACAGCTGACCTGCTAAAAATGACAGATTTTKTTTTCTGGATCTCTGACAGATGGACTTCAATCTCTGAACTCGTAAAGTTCTTCTTTTTAGTTTTCGCTGTCATTTTCATGAATGGACACTTGTATCTGAGGCAGGAAACATAGCCTTATAGGGACCAAGCTTATGGGACTGGCACCAGAAGCACACAAAAGTACACCCCCAATGGCTGGTTTAGAGTTTGTATACAACAGCTAAAGTTCCGCAGATATGTTATGAAGAAAATTTTTTATCTGGGTTTTTATCCTGCTTTGTTGCTACGTGCATTGTTATCTGGTACAGAGTGTGGCAGTTGGTGCTTGTCACCTGCACCTTCCTAAATGGCCACCAGCTGATGGAGATCACCTGCAGCAGGTTTCCTTGATGAGCTCCTAGGCTTTATCAGACGGCACTGAAGATCTGGTCCTCGCCGGAGCAACATGTACCTATGGTATTTGTCCTGGCTATTCATTATTGTTAAATACCCTGAGTTACTTACCTGTGTTTTTCCATGTTTAGTGATAACCTGTGCTCACCCGTGGACCACAAGCCATCTGAGAAGAACCTGCCCCTTGCTCACCTGCCTGTCTGTTTCCAACCTGTGTTGAAACAAATCTGCCTCAGTCCTCCTGTCTGCTTCTCCACCTGGAAATCCTTCATCTCATCTCCTTGGATTACAACCTCCTCCTCTGAGTCGCTCTAAAGTGAATCTTGAAGTGGTTCCAGGGCTGAAAAGGAAGGAGATGAGGTGAGTATTTGTTGGGGGGGTAATGCTGAACACCGCCACTTACCTTTTGCAATCAGTCTCCTGTGTCTGTTCCTCTCTACATCACTCACCTTTGACTACTTGTAAACCTGATAGTTTGGTCCGGCCAGCAACATGTCAAAGAGCGGTGTTAGAGACGAACAGTCCATTGGCGCCATGGAAATTCAACAAAAATGTAGTGAACATGATAATCTTCTGAATCAGTTATTTCAATCACAACAGGATACTAGTTCTGTTTTAAGTCAAGTTGGCCATCGGATTGTCGCTATTGATGACAACGTTTCAGCTCTTGCTCCTAACCCCGTTTCTCATTCAGCTGCTGCCACCTCCCGGTTGAGCCCTGTTGTTACATCTCATGAGCCGGACCTCCGCCCATCAGAGTGTTTTGAAGGTAGCCCAGATCATTGTGGTGGTTTCCTTCTACAATGTCAACTCGCTTTTGCCCGTTCACCCTCCTTGTTCCCTAATCCTGCCTCAAAAATCACCTACTGTACATTGTACTGTATCAGCTCTCAAAGGCAAAGCACTACGCTGAGCAAACTCATTTTTATCTTCTCATTCTATGGATTCAATAACTTCACATTTTTTTCATACAAGAGTTTAAACGTGTCTTTCACCACCCTCTCCAGCAGGAGGAAGCAGCGAAGTGTCTGCTCACACTTCGCCAGGGTAAACGATCAGTGGCCGAGCACTCGATCGACTTCCGCGTTGTAGCGGAGGAGTCCGGATGGGATGAGCTGGCTCTGAAAGGAGCCTTCACTAATTCTCTTTCTGAGCAGATTAAGGACCAACTGGCGACTCGAGAGGAACCACGGGACTTGGACAAATTATTTTTTTGGATGGCCTCCCTTCTCCCTTTATAGCCATCCCCTCCACACCATTATGTTTTTTTTTGTGAAGAGAAAAATAGATAGAGAGAAAAACAGAGAGAGAAGTAATTAGAAAAATAGAAGGACTAAAATAGCGATTAGGATTGTATTAAATATACACCAAAAAAACACAGGACCACACACCCAACATCTGTCTGCTCACCTGAAAAATAAATGA
>NW_013953065.1:158275-159728 GCF_001266775.1 Austrofundulus limnaeus
GCCCAGACCGCAGCCTGACAAATACCCAAACATACACAATCTCACCATCCCTCATCCTCACCCCCACTCAGTCAAAGGTATACAAGGACGCCTCATACCCCCGATACACACTCTATACCCCCCAGGTCCAGGACATGTACCCACCCCCTAATGGAGGCCGCACACACCCGAACCCAGGAGGTAGACCCAATCATTCTGAGGTGGGGAGAAGCAGATAGTCAAGGCCCGGTCCGGGCCGCACCAGGACGCCCGGCCAGACCCCCCGCAGCAGAGAAGCCTAACCCTTGACAACCCCACCACACCGCCAGCGACCAAGTGCACCCCCCAGCCGTCCACCCCCCCGTAACCCAGCAGCCACCCCGGCCAGCGGGCCACCCACAGBAACRAAGAGCCACACCTCAGGAGACCAAGCAGCACCAGGGAGGACGGAGAGCCAGCCCCGCCCCCGGCGACCGTCCAAGCCCCGAGCCCACCCACAGCCCAGGACCGCACCTGGCAGTCCGCCCTTCGTCAGGACCCCCTCCCCAAATGGCAGTCAGGGAACGGGATGGGAATAAAGACCCTGACACCCACACCCCCACCCCCAGATGTACTGTTGGTGTGTGTTGTTCTATAGAGCAATTTAAAAAAAGGAAAGAAGAAGAGTCAGAGGCCGGCGTGGTGCCAGTTTCCCCTCCACCACAACTCTAACCCAAAACCCTAAGTGTCTATATGCAAACCTTGAGGGGTGGGCACAGGCACAGGAHMCAAGAGTGGTGCCATCCGGCCACCTATAGCCATGAGTGCCCACCATAAGTTCCTATATGTGAATTTCATGAAAATGTTACGAGTGAATGTCTAAGATGTACAATAAAATTTGGGGCCCAGGTGGTTATGGCAAATACAAATGTAATATTGTTGCTCTTATAACACAACTGTGCCCCAAAAAAAACCTACATGGGTGAAGTTGAAAGTAAAGAGGATGGAGGTGTGTGGCGAGGGATGGGGAGAATAAACTGAGGGAGCAAAATGCTCCCACAGGGAGTCAGCTCCCCCACTGGCCCCAGTAAGCCCTCCCTTTCCCCGAAACCCACCCAGGAAGAGCAGCCCAACTACCTCTCCCTCCAGGCAGACTGCCAAGCCCACGGAACCCCAGACCATGGACTGACGGAGCCCCGAAGGCTACCAGACACCGGGACCAAAACTCCACCCCCCCAGAGCCACCCAGACCCCCAAAACAAAACCTACATGGGTGAAGTTGAAAGTAAAGAGGATGGAGGTGTGTGGCGAGGGATGGGGAGAATAAACTGAAGGAGCAAAATGCTCCCACAGGGAGCCAGCTCCACCACTGGCCCCAGTAAGCCCTCCCTTTCCCCGAAACCCGAAACTCGACCCCAGCCCCATAGCCGGCCCGCCGCCCAGAGAGGCCACCGCTCTCCAGCAAGGACGGCCCGGCCAAGAGCGTCCATCCAAC
>NW_013953065.1:160155-168589 GCF_001266775.1 Austrofundulus limnaeus
CCCAAGAACCCCCCCAATCCCCCAGACCCCAATACACCCCCACCAGCCTCAACGCCCCAAGAGGTCCAATCCCAAACCCCCCACCCTCACCATGTGATGAAACTAATCAAAGGAGCCCAAACAGATTTATCTGATGTGGCAGCAGAGGCTGTTTCAAGACTATAATGATCTAACAGAAGATTTCTATACTGATTAATGCTAAGATCATTTTTATTTTTCCAATTTAAGAGTATGGTTTTCTTTGCGATGCATAAGGCAGTGGAAATCATATGAGAAGTGTTTTTCTCTATAGTGACATCACCTAAGACAGCCAATAAGCAAACATACGGAGAGGGTGGAATATAAAAATTCAAACACTTCGACAAATCTTCACATACCCGGACCCAAAACCTCTGGACAGGCGGACAGAGCCAGAGTGCATGGATATAATTGTCTGGCACATTGCCTGTACAATGGTAGCAGTTATTAGATGAAGTAAAACCCATCTTGAACATTCGCTGGCCTGTATAATGTGCTCTATAGAGGACTTTATATTGTATTAATTGTAGATTAGAATTTCTAGTTATTTTAAATGTTTCCAAGCATATTTTAGACCAGGTCTTTTGGTCAAAGTTGACTGATATCTGGAACAATCCTGACATCCTGCAACAAAAATATATGTTAAACTTTCCAGGTTGGAGAAGTAAAGGAATCGAACATCTGGAACATATATTTGAAGGCGTAGACTTTATTCCATTTAATAAATTAATAATACAATATGGCATAGACAGGAAATACTTCTTAGAATATCAACAAATTCAATCTATAATTAAATGTAAATTTAAGCTTAATTAAACATTATTAGAGACACCAACAAGTATACGTATTGGAATTTCTGAATCTTAAATCACCCAAATTGCTAWCTAAAATCTACAATAAACTATCTAGAATAGACGACTCAATATCAATACCTGTTGCTAAATGGGAAACGGACTATCAGTCAACTGGGACTTGGACAAATTGATCGCTCCAGCCATCTGGATTGACAACCGCCTGCGGGAAGTATTCGGCAAGGAAACTACAACTCCCAGACACCCACTTTCTCTCTGGCACCAGAAGTTTCGGCCCCCATCAACGTCGTCAGTGTCTCGGATTCGGAACCCGAACTTATGCATGTGGGACGCACACACTTAACACCTGAGGAGTGACAAAGACAGTTTCTTGCCAAAGAATGTACTGTATTTATTGTGGTACAAAGGGGCACTTTGTGGCAAACTGTCCAGCTCGGGGAAAAGGCCTGACCCGCCGATAGATCAGGGTGTGTCGCCGGGTCCTTCCAATTTTACCCCTGCTTCCCATTTAACGCTTCCTACTTTAATTTGTTCTGGACAGACCAAACTTCCCATTGCTGCCTTGGTGGACTCTGGTGCCAAGCAGAATCTGATTTCAAGTAATTTGGTGGAACAATTAAGTATTCCGTGCTGTTCTCTCCCTTAACCAATATCAGTGGCTGGAATTACTGGACATAAGCTAACTCAGATTCAACACAAGGTCTTCAATCTACACGTTATCGTTTCAGGCAATCACCACGACCTTGGTGAGTTTTTTTTTTTGATTCACTTACTCCTCAACTGGTGTTTGGTTTCCCCTGGCTTCATTTGCAGAACCTCGTGTTAAACTGGACTAATCTTAGAGTGGAGAGTTGAAGCAATTTCTGTTTGCAAAACTGCCTTAAGTCTGCTGTTCCTCTTGCCATTAAATCTGAACCCCCTGTTGAAAATATTGATTTATCTAAGGTCCCTTTAGTCTATCATGACCTAGCTCCTGTGTTTAGCAAACAGAAGCCCCCCTCCCCACCATCCCTATGACTGCCCGATGATACAACTTAGTACATGTTTGCATGCTTTTTGAGATATGTCTGTTTTAGAGGTGTAGCCCCGACTGGAGAAAAATCCATCAGCTGCCACTGCCAGTAAACACTGTAACAAAAAATGCATAACATAGAATTTGTATCAGTGTGTAGCCCATTTTGTATTTGCTTCAAAACATTTTCAAGTATATATAAATAATAAATGTACTTACTATTATTATTTACTAAATAACTATTTTCCTCTCATTCAAATACAGTTGAGTTTTTATGAATGACTTATTTCACCTCAGCTGTTCCAGTCACATCACCAGGTAAGTTTTTGAACAGCTGTATTATTCCTTGTTCTGCCAGCCTTATATATTCTGAGCAAAGGCCTGAACATTGAAAGGAGGGAGGATTCATGGATAATATTGATAATTCTAATAATAATAAATACTGAAGCCCCAAATACCATCTGTAAGACTTTTATTGGTGTAGGATAAATCCATACTGTAAGCTTCATCTGCTGGCAGCTTTGCTTCCCAAAGCTCCTGTCACCCCCCAAAAATTTATAGATGCACACCAGAAGAAAATGATCAGCGATGTTCTATTGTCCACAAGCTGCCTATACATTGCCTTAAGCCTCAGCCTGGAAGATTAAATACAATAAAACTGACAAAATATCCCTAAAATATTTAGGTCATGTCTACTTTTTCTTCTTCTTTAAAGCTACAACCCTAAAATGATCTAATAAGTGTGAATGAAATGTATCAAGAATCCATTAGTGTCATTCATACACAACATCAAGATGCAATGTAGAATGACATTTGCAGTTTAGAACATCCGTCCGGAGAAACACACACACATGACCAACACGTGGGAACGAATGTCCAGGGTCTTTCGCAACGTAGTGCACTACCTTCGCAGTTTAGAATACACACAAATAGGAAGGGTGAGTTTAAAAAACAGCTTTGATCCTGTGTTTTATACAGAAAAAATGCACGAGCATACACACAAAAAACTACTCTGTGAAAGAAAGAGCAGCTAAGGAGAGGAGGGGGTGGGGGAACAAACATACGGTAAGGGGAGGGGTGCAACGGAGCCAGTGACATCCAAGGCAGCGTACCGGGACAAGTCAGAGACCTACAGAGTCCAACCAGATGTTAACAGTCAGTACAGTTCACCAGAGTTCAGTTTCTCGGTCTCCACCCAACGCGGCCTTCAGACTGATCCAGACAGGTGGGGGTTGGTGTGGGATCAAGGTGTAGGGGTCACCTCAAGTGAAGAAACAGGAGTTACTGCCTCAAAGCAGGCCTCGAAAGGCCTGAGAGAAGGCAGAAACACTGAACTCTATTTTAGGCCATGATGGGTCATTTCAACCTACACGAGGACTTCAGTTCTCTACTCAGATATTAACAGAAACAATCTGTTCTGTTCGTGATTCATTGGTTGTTTAACTAAGAATGTTTATGCATCTGTTAACCACAATAATGACATGTCACAAAGAAAGAAAGTATCACTTCTATTCTTTTATCGTACCTAAAATAGATTAATGAATCACAGAAAATCATCACCATGTTTTCATTGTGTTTTATAAATCACTGTTTTTATTTTACTGAAACATCAGTAATATAATTTTGAGTTTGTCTTAAGAAAATCTTACATTTATCTGGACACAGGTTCAGAATGATTATTTAAGCAGAAGTGTTAATTAATCATCATAAATGTTTACAGTGATTTTTTACAGTCTAGCAGAAAGAAGCAGAGAAGATATTATTATGTCTGTTTAAAACAGCTACAGAGCAATGGCCTTCACTGGCAACTCTCTTATCTCTTCTTTTCTTTTCTGACTTAGGGCTTATCTAAGGCTCCACTCTGGCTTACTAACACACGGACGCCTTAGAGACAMGAGTGTRCTTCCTGGATGCCGATACAGGAGGACGAGCTGATTCTCTCCGGAGAACAGCTGGGCCTCAGGTTTCACCCATCCAGCCAAATCGGGGAAATCTGACGGCCAGGGACAGAGGCCAGCAGCCTCATGTCCACCTAGAGACCCAAGTCTCTTAAGTGTTTTCAACTCTCGAGGGGAGACTTTTATTTTGAGAGACGACCGGAACCACAGCTGGAATCTTTCTAGCCGGGCTGGAACAGACGAAAAGTCACCTGAAAGACACCTTTTCGCCAAGGACCAGCGAGGACGAGCTCCTAGAGGGTCGTTGGTGAGACAGCCATATCAGGGGTTCTTAAGCAGACATCACCAGGTAACGCTGACGTGTTCGTGGGTGACGTGTCAAGTTGAAGCTGAGAGCAGAGAGGACGTGCTAATCCGGTTGTAAACCTTTCAAAATTAAAAGCAGAAACACTAATTCTTAATTTTCTCACCTTTTCTTACCCTTTATCCTTGCCAACCTAAGTGAAGTGCCAGTAGATGGTTAGTTTAACATCAGGCTGACTTTTACTGTCTATATAAGTAATCTGGGTGAATGTGAAAGAAATTCGGACGCGGGTTTTTATCTCATTTACTGAGACTCTTAGTATAGGAAACCCACAATCAGGCGTAACTATGGTTTTGTTCAATTTGTGTAAATAAATGATTGCATAACCTTTTATGAATCAACTTGAACTCGTCTGACGTTCCCTCATTGTGTCACTTCACTTTGCACAGACAAATATTAGAGTAATGAGGAAAACCTTGGTAAAATTTACTCTCATAACTTTGTTATGAGAAGATGTAAGGTGAGCTTATTTGCATAAGTAACTCCCCCTTACAAAGGCTTCCTCCACACATATAATTCCAAGGAGGTTTTATCAGTCTGCGACCAAGGTCACAGCTGCAGGGATCCAATGATAAACATAATTGTTTAGGGCAAGCAGCCTTATTTCACTGTTTTGAGTCTTAACTGCGCCTCTGTGTTTTGCGAAAAATGCCAAATGTTCCAGATTCATTTACCATCTTGCCTCTCCCGTATGAACTTCACCTAGGTGTTGCCTTACTCTTCACAGGCACGCTGCTGGGCTGCGTCCTAGCCAGAACCACATCCAGTTTGCGACTTAAATCCCCCATCATTTAATTCTGTGCATTTGCAGTATGGGAGATCCTATCCAGGGTCACTGACAGCTTCTCACAGGCCCAATCTGCTGTCAGGATCATTCTCATTTTCCAATAAACCAGAACTCCTCCACAGCCGATCAGCAGGAATCCGATTATCATAAATCCGAATATAAACACATCTTCGGCGTCTTCAATGGAGAGAGGTGCCAGGCAGATCAGGTTCCACCCCCAGCTATCAGTCACCCGCCCGGCATCCACAGTTCCATTGGAACAACTGCGCTCCCCACGCTCTAATCTCAGAGTGGAAAAAATGGTGTCAATTGCATTCAGAGACCAGTTTCTCCAGATCCATAGTTCTTTTGTTGTCGAATGATAGATAGAGGAAAGGCTTGATCCGGCAGCAAAGCAGGGAAAACAGGGAGGTTCGGGAGAAAGTTATGTATGTCCATAACATCCATTTCACTAGGAAGGACCATGAAATGAGCATAAAGATTTTATTAATGTAAGGGGTTGAAGGGATGAAGAGATGAATGATGAGACGTCTGGGCAGGTGCGATGATGAAGACTCGAGAAGAAGACTCAGAGTGGGGTACAGTCTTCAGGAAAAGCTTTCCAGAGCCTGCGTAGGACCCTTCAGCTGGAACCTGAAATGGAAGGGATTAGGAGGCAGTTTTCAGGTAGAGATGGAGGAAAAAAGGGATGAGGGAATGATGAAGAGATTAAGGGATGAAAAGAAGGGATGGATGAAGGGAAAGAGGGATGGACGAAGGGATGAGGGGACAGAAGAAAGGAAGGGTGAAGGGATGGGGGAGGGGGGAGGGGGAGGAGAGAGGGAGGTGGCACAATGAGGGCCTGAGCCTTAATGGTGAGCCTTAATGGGGGGTTTTGGTTCTAGTCTGGTTCTGTTTGCCCCCTCCTGTCTGTCGTTACTCCAGCCCCACCCACTCTCACCTGTTCCTCATGTTTCTCTCTCTCAGGTGTTTCTTGTTTCTGCTCATTATATTCAGTTCTCTGTCTTCAGTCTGTCAGATCTTTGTTCACTGTTGTGTCGTTTCATGCCAAGCCTTAGTCCTTGTACTTTTACTGCCACGGCAGCGCTTTGTTTTTTGTAAATAAAACCTTTACCAACTCTTTTTGCCACCCTCACTCAGTCCTGCATCTGGGGTTCAAAACAACCGAGGCCAGTCTTAACAACTTAATTTTGTTTTTCTAAACTCAAGGAACGTCAGATTGTTTTCATTGTTTATCATGTGTATTACAAATGGTTTAAAACATTCAGATAGTCCCTTCAAAACCATAGTGATCAGTAGCCTACAGCCTAAATCTTCACCGGCATTGCAAAAAAAGTGGTCTCCACCCGGATGATGTAATCTGTTATCTGTCTCTTCCCTCATTTCCTGAAGCCAGGTCAGCGTGGTGGAGGTTGATAATTCTGGGCTTTCATTTCCCTGCATAATAGCCCCTCTAACCATCCAAAAACTGGATTAGCTCGGCATTTTCCTTACCATCTGCTACTAATTCTTGCTGTTTGATTATCTCAGAACAGTGTTCCTTAAACCAGCCAAATGTAGGGTGCCATGCATTCCTGGGTCCATAACCTGTTGAGCGGGGCTGTCATGATCTGTGTTCATTTTCTTTAGTTTTCTAGTGTTTCTGTGTTCCCCTGTGAAACTCTGCCCTGATCCAGCCCCGCCCCTGCTCACCTGTTTCCTCTTGTGTCTCCTCCAGGTGTTTCTTGTTCATAATTAGTTTGCCTTTATATTCTGTGTCCAGTCTGCGTCGGATCATTGTACTGTCTATCAGTCAATGAGGTTGTCTTCCATGTTCCTCGTGCTTGTTCTCCCGAGATACTCTGTATGAGTGTTTAGAGCTGCCTTGTCAGCTGTTTTGTTTATCATTAAAACTTTTTTGTTACTTTTGGGATTTTTGCCTGTGCCCTGGGTCATCCTGCCTGGAATCTTACAGAATGATTGGACCAAGATACCCAGCCTACAGACAACTTTTTCAACTTTTCTTTTTCTGGTCTGCCTCTCTATGAGGTGGATATTTCTGCACCACCACCAACCAAAGCTAAGCTGGACCCTGCAACTATGCTGGATAAGCTGCAGCACTGGCTAAGCTGTCTGCCCTTCTCTAGAGGATTTCCTCTTCGAGAGCAGCAGTTCCTGGTTGTTCTGTCCACCCTCCCACACCTGTTTTTTTTCTGGGGTTCCTATACCCAAACTGGCTGTTTCTCCAACTGACTCATCTGGGTCATCTGAATCGCTTGAGTCTGTTCCTGTGTTTTCTGAGTCTGCTGAATATCCTGAGTTGGCGGTTCCTGTTCCTGTTGAGTACTCTGTTCCAGTTCCCGAGTTGGTGGTCTCAGTTCCCGAGTTGGTGGTCCCAGTGTCTCTTGAGTCGACAGTCCTTGAGGTTCGTGGGTCAGCTGCCATCACCTCCTCTTCACCTGGGTCATTGCCCATCGCCTTTTCATCCCCTCTGTCCCCTGTGTTCACCATTGTTGACACTCTACCTCCAGCGGCTCTTCGTTTCCTTCCGCCTCCTCCCGTGGCTCTTCGTCTGCTACCGCCTCCTCCCGTGGCTCTTCTTCTGCTCCTGCCTCCTCCCGTGGCTGTTGGGGGACCAAACCAGCGACCTTCTGGTTCCAGGACAACACCCCTAACCACTCAACCAGTTTGTTTACATTGTGGGAGCTGTCGGCCCTGGGTGCGGGCCGCCTGCCGGGTGTTGCTTGGCAGTGGGTGTGCATGGCTTGGTGGTGTCTGATCTGTTGTATGGGGTTGGGGTCATTTGTAGGATGCCAAGCCCTCATCCAGACTGACGAGCTGCTGCTGCTGAGGTTTGGCTATCTGTTCCTTGTCACTCTGGAATAAAAGGGACTACCTCCTGTGCCTGTATACGGGCTGTCCCCTGCAAGGGGTGGGTGTGTGTCTCGGATCTGGGGGTGCAGATTATGTATGGGGAATGTCAGTGGAGTATGATACCCATTTTGTGTGTCCACATTGAATGAATGTGTGTGTGTGTGTGAGGGTGGGAACGTGTGATTGTGACTGTGTGTGCCTAGATATCTGTCTTGGGCTGCCCCCATTTACAATTTAAAAACCTCCAAAACTGCTATTTAAATGGGGTGGTTTCTTTATAACTTCAACTAGTATTATTTTGCAAAAAATAAAAATCACTATTTTCTCAGAAATTGACGGTTTTTATGTTTTGTCTCAGTTTGAGCATCAGCAACTTGTTCCTACTTTTGCCGTGGCACTTCACATATTGCATCTGTTAGGTACCTAAACTTATTTAGAGATAACTCAACAACAACTAAAAAGAGGCTCATATGTGCCTTAACTATGTTAATGTCAGAACAATAGTATAATTCAAATGTCTGAATGTTTGTTGCTCAGTGACATGGCGTGGGTGACTGGCCAAAAACAGGAGACCCAAACTGCCTGCAGACAACATACAGTGGTTTGCAAAAGTATTCATACCCCTTGAACTTTTCCATATTTTGTCACATTACAACCACAAACATAAATATATTTCACTGGAATTTAATG
>NW_013953065.1:171145-172411 GCF_001266775.1 Austrofundulus limnaeus
TGTCCGGTATTTTTTACCTGAGACTTTGAGAAAAAACAACAACCCAACCAGACATTTAAAACAAAGACAATCAGAGACCGGTATAGTTTAAATGATACACTTTGCAAAGGGGAAGAAGTTCAGTGTACTTAACTTATGCCAAGCTCAGAGAAGTTCTCCCAAAACTTTGCGGATGTGATCTACCTTTATTCACACACGTAGAGATTACGACACAACAAATCATATCCAATCATAGTACAAATGCTATGTCACATCAGAGCAGAAAGACCAATCAGAAACTGGTTGCTGGGGCCCATTGCAGCTGGACAACTAGAAAAATTTTTATCATGTTAGTCATAACAGTATGTGAACTTGACTAAAACCTTGGATGTGTTAGAATATTTTGCAGTTAGATCGTTTGTCTACACTTGTTCTGTTTGCACACTTTATTAAACCTGTACACGCCATTACATCTAAGGAGTTAGTCACGTACTGGAATCTTTATTTGGAACATATTAAAAACCTTATAAAAACCTTTTCAAGGTTCTTTGGCAAAAGCATGTACAACACCTTTTCCTTTGAAGAAAGTGAACAGGCCTGTCCCTACGGGGGTTGGGGCAGGAAGGTGACAATGCAAACTCTTTCATGGTCTTCTGAGGCGCCATGGTGACGGTATGCTAATTTGAAGCACAAGGATCATGCAAGTTCCTTTACAGGAGTCTGAAATGAATATATCTGTCTTCTTTCACCAAACAGTCATAACAAGTTGTGTCCATCAGAAATCATAAATTGAGGTAGGAAAACGCTACACTATCAGTGTGGTCCACTTCCACAGGGTAATCATCAGGCTGTGGGCCTATCCCAGTACCCACACTCCCACCCTCGTTCAAATGAGCGTTCATGTTGAGGGTTTGAGTGCGTAGTGTGTCCCACATTCTCCACATCCGCCCTTTGCCCCGCCCATTTTGGGTACTATTTCCGCCCTTCCGCAAAGTCCGCATTTTTATGGACTTCGGTGAAGTGTATTACCCACAATTTGTTGCTGCATGTGACATCTGGAATTAAAATGCAGACCGCAGAAGAAGAAAATCAATGGATGGATCATGGAAAAACTAATATGGGCCATTATTCATTTGATAAATGATAAACTGGATTTATTAAAATATGAGGAATTTAGTATTAAACATAAAATAGTTTGTACCCCTGAGGATTACAGAAATGAGGTTGAAAATATTCCAATTGTAATGATTAATATAATCAGAAATAATTTAGATTCAACTCTAATCC
>NW_013953065.1:172791-175019 GCF_001266775.1 Austrofundulus limnaeus
TAAATCATCAGTGGAACAAACTGAACATTTGTTTTTTGATTGTGAGATTTCACAGATTTTGGAATTAAGAACACAACTGGTTCATCGCTAAGTCTCTCCAAATAAGTCCCTTTTCCTGGAAAGATAATAAATATGGAATATCAGTTAAAAATGAACATTTGACAAATAATATCACATTGTTTGCTAAATTTTATTTCACAAAATGTCTTCATATTGATAAAGCATTGAAAAATGAATTTAATCTGATTTAAACCCAATTTTATGTCTTTATTATTGTTTTATTTTTATTGTTCCCTTACTTTGAATATTTTTGTTGATGTTTTTGTTATTTTAATTGATTTACTTTTACTAAAGATTTTTAAGTCAGTTGGTTTACTTAGTTAAAATTAATGGTGATCTCTTAAACTTCATAATTTGACATTAAGGAGGAATGATCTAGAATAGATAATTAGAATAGATACTTAAAAGATATGTAAATGTGAAATGGTCGTTAACATATGTATGTTTATTTTTTGTCTTTGTTCTGTTATATTGGTTCAATTAAAAAAATACCATGTTGGATGTCACAGTTACGAAGCAGAGGCACAAGTCAATGATGTAATCTGTACTGTCCAATTCTCAGTTGTTTTGCACACTTGTAACTTGTTCACTCCTGTTCACACTATGTGCACTTGGACTGAACCACAGAACTCCTCTGTAGATATTCCACACTCCAGTAAATAAACTCACTTACCTTTTAATGATGTGTTCTCCTGCTCGATGTCAGTTGTGCCTCTTTCCGAGTACTGTTTGTAACACTACAAACCCTGATAGAAGGATTTGTTGACATTCCAGTGTCTGATGATTTCTACTCGGTCAGTACCTGCAACTCCATTATAACAGTTTTCAACAACAAGATCAACAATATCCACCAGAATTTATCTACTCATTCAGAATCCAAACAGCTCACCTCTGTTCTTACTGTATACCCCCTCAGTCAAACTCATTGTCAAGCTTTACACTTCCATCACCTGCGGAAATATCTCACCTGATCAGAACATCTAAATCATCCACCAGTCAACTTGATCGCCTTCCAACCACACTTGTAAAAGAATCTGTTCACTCCCTTATCCCATTAATAACAGAAATTGTTCATTCATCTCTCACCACTGGAATTGTCCCATCATCTCTTAAAACAGCAGCAATAACCCCTATCCTTAAAAAAAGCCGGATCAGACCCCAGTGATTTTAATAACCTCAGACCAATCTCAAATCTGCCATTTCTCTCAAAAGTCCTTGAAAAAACGGTTGCATCCCAGATCCATTCCCACGTCTCTGACAATAATCTGTATGAAAAATTTCAATCTGGTTTCCGCCCAATGCACTGTACAGAAACAGCTCTTTTAAAAATCACTAATGACCTCCTCACAGCTGCAGACTCTAGGCTCCTCTCCATTCTCATCCTCCTTGATTTAAGTGCAGCCTTTGACACCATTTCACACACCATCCTCATTGATAGTGTATCACGTATTGGTATTTCAGACACACCCCTTAACTGGTTTATTTCATACCTTTCTGGTCGTACACAGTTTGTTCAATTAAAATCTTTTTCCCCCCATTCAACCCCTCTCTGTTCTGGTGTTCCACAAGGTTCTGTCCTCGGCCCTCTTCTTTTTATCATTTACCTCCTTCTGCTTGGAAATATTTTCCGTAAACATAGCATCCAATTCCACTGTTATGCAGATGACACCCAGCTCTATCTGTCCACCAAACCTAATGCCACCCTTCGACCTACCTCACTGTCTGACTGCCTATTTGATATCAGGTCCTGGTTCACAAGCATCTTTCTTAAACTAAACAGCGACAAAACAGAATTTCTTCTCATTGGAAATCCACCTTTGCAAAAACCAACAACTTTTCTATTCTCGACAGCACCTCAACATCCCCCGTCCCTCAGGTAGGGCTGCCACAAACGATTATTTTTATAATCGATTAATCACAGATTATTTTTTTCAACTAGTCGACTAATCAGATCATACGTTAATTGAATATAAAACATAAGAGCTTATCGTGCCAGAATGCAGCTGCTATTATATAACCATGGTTAGATKTTAGCTATATGCTAACTAAAAATAATTGCTGTGGAAGGTAAGTTCTGCTCTGCAGATATTACACAGGTTTCTCTTTCATTTTCTTAAAATGATCCCACACTTTGAGCTCTGTTGTCAGGTAGCCATGATACCAGAGCC
>NW_013953065.1:175110-176268 GCF_001266775.1 Austrofundulus limnaeus
CATGTGTGTCAAGGACAGAAAGGCAGATGTGGCAGTGGAAGGTGTCAAAGCAGTTTGGAGAGAAAAACAAAGTAAAGAACAAACAAACAAAAAAAGAAAACGATTAATCGATTATTAAATTAGTCATCGATTATTTTAAATAAATTGATTAGTCATCAATTAATCGATTAATCGTTGCAACCCTACCCTCAGGTTAGGAGACTGTGTGCCATCCTACATAACACATTATCATTTCAATCTCACATCAGTAACGTTACTTGTTCAGCCTACTTTCACCTCTGTAATGTTGCTCGTCTCCGTCCATCCCTCTCATCCAGCAGTACTGCTATTCTAGTTCACACTTTGGTCACATCACGTCTAGATTATTGCAACTCCCTACTTTTCGGTTAACCAGCAAAATCCATCCATAAACTGCAACTGGTCCAAAACTCAGCTGCTCGTATCATCTCCAGAACCCCTTCCACCAGTCATATACTGTATAACACCTGTCCTAAAGCATCTTCACTGGCTCAACATCAAATTTCGTATTTCCTATAAAATCTTGCTCCTCACCTTCAAAGCCCTCAATAATCTTGGCCCTGAGTAACTCACAGAACCTCTCCACATTAACACACCTTCCTGCACTCTCAGGTCCTCCTATCAGGTTGGCAGAGAGAGGTCAACGTGAGCAGATACTAATAACAAACAGAGACTGAGAACGTAATGTAAAAAGGTAAGTGAGTTTATTTATACAGGTGCAGGGGTCTTGGGGACGGGACCTGGAAACAGAGTTATGGTAGAGGTGAGTAATGGGCAGATCTTCCAGTTAGAGTCTTTAACAGGTGAGTAATAGAAGGAGTTGCTTACGAGCTGGAGAAGGAGATGAGTTTTRGAGGAGTTGGTCCAACAGGTGAGGTTCCACAGGTGAGTATATACAAGTGTGGTTCTATTTACAGATTCTCGGAGCTGGCTGCACATGGGACTCAGGAGAGTGCGGTAAGTGTTTCCTAGGCAGGAAGGCAGGTGTGCTGGAGGTCGCTTCTAGAAAACAAGTAGGAAACAAAAATGGACACAGGTAAGATAATTTCTGGTTCAGAAACACAGGGAGCAGGCTGAGCTCGTACCCAACAGAGGCGATGCTTCAGCGATGAGATCTTCTTCTTCTTCTTCTTCTTCTTC
>NW_013953065.1:178427-183006 GCF_001266775.1 Austrofundulus limnaeus
CTCAAAACCGTAAGTGTGCTCTCAGCGTGGTGTAAGATTATTGAGCTGTGTCATTCTATAAATATGCTGTTTTATTTTTTTAATGGCTGCACAGTAATCATAAAAACACCACTGATGTGATTCACTGAAAATTTTGCAAATCATATTACACGTGGAGCTCATAAAATGGACCTGCTTATGTTTAAAAATAGGTGAACCTGATTTTAAGTACACTTAAAACTCACCAGTAATTAGTCTGTGTCCTGAGAGTAAAAACTATAATGAAAATAAAGCAAATGTAAGGAGAGGAGATTTCAGAGCACTWACTAATGCCATTCTTTGCTCAGACACAGTAAGCATGTAACAGTACTGTAATGTTACATTAGATTGACATATTAGCAAAAAATAAATGTTGGACCAGGGTGAACATCACAATCTAAAATAAAACCATCCTGGATGGGAAGTGAAGTGTCTTCAACTTTAGAATTAAAAGGTTTATGATTTATGAATGGCCTGAGGGAACTTAAAGCCAGACTGGTCTGTGTGGATATGTTTAAAGAACGGTCTTGTGAAAGAGGCTTAATTGAAATGGTTTTAAAAAAAGGTATATCTTTCTGGTTAGTGATTTAAATGTGCCAGCTGGCATTATTAGTTAATTGATTAAGCCRTTATTTGACAATTAATTATAAATCGATTAATTGTTTGCATCCCTAGACATGATGTGTACATAATGTTTTAAATGACTGCAGCCCCTATTTTTTATGTTTTGTTCATTACATGTTGCCCTTAGGATTTTATAGACAGATGTAGTTGTTTTCACAGATGAAGGACAGGTTCAGAGAGGGCATGTTCCAGGGAGCAACACACAGCATGTCACACAGAGACAGCAGCAGACTGCTCTTGGCAACATAGAGCAGGCTGTGATGCGGCARCATCAAATAGTCCAGGTGCAGCAAAGAACTCCTGTTGGTTCTCCCCATACACCAAGGAACTCAGTGGAGCACAATATGGCCAGGTTTGGATGTGTTTTACATAATATTTTGTTTCCCATGATCAGTGTGATGGAATATCATTGACTTTTGAGSTGGTTACTCATTGTAAACACTATTCTGTTAACTTCAGGCTTGTCTTGAACTGGAACCAGACATGTGTTTGAATTCATGTTGTATAGTTGCTTCTTAAATACTTTATCTTACAAGTTGTGTTCCACCATTTAGTGCTTTTCCTGGCCTATTCAAATCGGGGAAAGGTTACACCCCATACCCCAAAAGGAGGACTGCCAGTGTCAAGTCAACCCCTATTCATTTTTTCCTGCTGGATAAATGCGCTGAGCGAACCCCCAAGTCTTCTGATGAGATGGCTCTTCTACAGGTTGGTCTTGGACGGAGGACTATCAGTGTTCCTCAACATGCTGACCATTCCCAGGTTGTGTGTGTGTGTGTTAGAGTGTGTGTGTGTTATAGAGTGTGTGTGTTAGAGTGTGTGTGTGTTAGAGTGTGTGTGTGAAATTTCCAATAGCAAATCTACCAGAAAAGAGATGACAGTGATGAAGGGTTACATATTTTTAAACTTTTTTTATCTCTCCCCTTAGATATCAACAATACTCACGGATGCATACCCAAAAATGGTTTCTCTGGAAGGTGCCTGGATGCTATACAAAGCTGCTGGTTAGACAGATTCTCCCTTGTTCAAATAATTTTTGTGGTATGTCAGCAGCAACTGGTGGAAGTGGTTTGTTCTGTTACCGTAGTTTGAACCCCAACTTGGTGGTCAGAGGGCATATTGGCAATTGTGCATGGCAGCCCCACCTCTGTCTGCCCCAGGGCAGCTGTGGCTACAATGCAGCTGATCATAATCAGTTTGTGAATGTGAATGGATGGGTGATTACTGCATTTAAAATTTCAAAAACCTGCACTTTGTCCTGTATAAAATTGTACATACTCTCATATAGGAAGATCAGGACAGCGGAAATTAAGTGTTATTGCACCTGACGCAGAAGGTTACACAGGAGCCTACATCTCCAAAGCCTTTGGTGGGAAAGGCTGCCTGTACATCATGCCTATCCAGGATACACTGGACATCTCCCCCTTGCCATACTCATCGAAGGAGTTTCAAAAGATGCCAAAAGCCCAATGTTCAAATTGTCATCAGAGCATGCCAGTTCAGTTGCTGGCTTTACATGCTCAGGAGTGTGGGGCAGATAGCTGTTCAGACAGCAGAAACTTTGAAATGGTAATGTCAGCTTCAATGTTAGTCCTGTATTGCAAGGTTATCACTGCTTGCGTGTTTTATTTATTTTTTGTGTGTCATTTAATAACAGCTTTTTGGTTAAATTTACATTTCAGGATTTGGAATGTGATGCCATGACTGATTTTGAGGAGTCTCCTGCTTTGAGCAATCTGGTAAATATAAGATCAGTCATGTGTAGGTATTTGTTTGTGTAATCACCATTAATTCCAGTTTTCATTGTAGACATCTCCTGATGTGCCTTCATGTACAACTGTCTCTCAGAACACCGATGTTAAGGTAAAACAGTACTTTGCTGATCAATTACATTATTGCATATGATTTGATATGTGAAAATTCCAGCTTTAAAGTATATATTTTTAAGCAGGTGGCCTGTCCTTTGTGCTCCGAGTTGTTTCCTGAGTATTTTGTTCAAGTACATGCCAGCATGTGTGGAGAGAGGTTTTATGCACTTTTTTTTATTTTTTATTCCTGTTAAATTCTTGTGTTACATTGAATGAATTTTCACAATGCTTTCACTAATGAAGCTACATCATTATACTTTTGCTTCTAACAGAGGGGAAGAGATCCACACTATTGATTTGGACAATAACAAGCTTTCTGCTGGAGAACTGGGAGGGCAAGATAAACAGTCTAACAGGTATGGCTAAACATGCCCCTCCTGAGATGTGCATCACCAGTTTACTGGAGGTTTACATCACTTTAATTTTTTTTCTAGTCTAACCAAAGCCATCCACATACTCGAGGGAAGAGTTGACACTACAGCAGTTTTCAACATTAGTGTCACAAGAGAGGACATGTTTAACAGGGGCATGGGGCAGTGGAAGCACCAAAAGAAGTCTTCTCCAAAAAATCAGCTTAGAGTGTCTCATTGGAGAATCCGGAATTGGCAATGGGGCTCTGAGAAAAGAATTTTTTACAGGTATACTTTCATTGTCAATATAAAATGCACTATATGGGTATATATGTATGGATGTTGTGTGGTATTTATTTCATTTTCTTTCAATCATAGAAATGGTGTCCGGTGTTGAAGCCAACTTTTTTCAGGGAGGGAGTACAGGGAAAACCCCCAAGTACTCAATCACTGACTATCAGAAAGAGAATTTCAAGTATGTACAATTGTCAATCTCAGTCACGTGTACGATATTTTGTTTATGTAATAATACATTTTACTCCTGCAGAACGGCTGGAGAGATTATGGCAGTGAGCATTACACAAGGTGGTCCTCCACCTAACTTTTTCCGTGAGTGGTGCTTTGGCTACATCTCCACTGGAGAGATTGACAAAGACATGATTTCTAAAGAGGATGTGACTGATCCAGAGCTCAGACAGCTTACGGAAGAGGTTGTTGTTTTCTTGCTGTTCCTTTGTGTTTCATGTATTTGGTTTTATAAAGTCTGGTTAACAGCCACCTGTATATTTAAATTTAAAAAAATTATAAGCCTCTGATTAACCCTTTTTTCCCCCCACCTGCAAAGGTTGACATGGCTGAACCTGAAGCTCTAAGTAACCTCCTTGACAGAGTATTGGCATGTGGGTATAGTGGTCCTGTAACGTATGAGAGGAAAGAAGAAATCATCAAGTGGGTTCAATTTTTAAGTGATTTTAATMATGATGCTGACATCTGGCTTTTTGAGTTGTGTATCACGTCTGCTTAAAATTATAGGGCCATCATCTTGCATTCATCTGTCCGTGTACTTCCGATGATGCAGCAGATTTGCTCGGGCATGAAACTGTATGGTTTGCATGAGATGATTGTACAGCMACCACAGTCATTCAGACCACTCTTTGTTCCTGGGCTTCTGGAAAAGGTCGGTATCATGTCAACTCTGATGTGTTGGTTAATTTAAAAAATATAAGACTAAGCATTCTTTTTCTTTATTCTAAGCCGGATGCTGAATTTCTGATGGGGTCCGTATCTCCAACCTTCAGTGAGCTGGGCTCACTGAAACGCCAGCGGGAATCAAAAATCGTGAACTTCTTGCAAGATTTCATCCAGAACATTGAAGAAGGTGAATGTTTTATTTTTTTGCATTTTGCATGTTACTTAAACTCTTCAGTCTTGTTAAGATACAGATGTAATCTTGTCTGTAATCTCCCCTCATTGACAACTTTATAACTCATTATAGTGATAAAAAACCTTTACTGTCAGGCCCCTAAATCATCTAATGGGAGTGAAATTAAACACTTGTGCTTAATTTTGCTTTCTTTCAGATAATATCAGGATACGTACAAAAACAAAATCCCTTACATTWGCTTRTGTGAAGCTAAAAAAATGTTGTTTAATTGCCWATTCTTTTCAGAGGAGGAGAATGGCTCCGGGGACACCACAAAGACCATGAAGGAAAATGAG
>NW_013953065.1:184169-191417 GCF_001266775.1 Austrofundulus limnaeus
CAACAACGTTGTTGTGATATTGACTCGAAAATATTTCCAAATTTTCATCTATATTGGAAACATGTTCTGTTTTGCTTTTAGCAAAATACAGAATTTACTTCAAATTAATTTATTAATCTTTTAATCATTCAGGCCCAATTGGCTTTACATAATAGCAAATGTTTCAAGAACAAAAAAACTTTTAATGATTGAGTTTACCCAATACAGTTTATGCATTTAACTTTGTCCTGATTGGTTATTTTTTGTGATAGTCATTTTATATGTTTATTTTGTACTTATTATTAAATATTATTTTCGTTTATAGATCTTTCCCGCTGGCAGCATTGCTTCCCCCGCCGCCGCCCCCCCCCATTCGAACGCTCAATAAAGTTTTATAAAAAAAATTACTACACTTCACTTATACTTGCCAAGTTGGAGTTTATTCAATAAAGTTTCTTTACAAAAAAGGCTGTCCGGCCAATCACAGAAGATAGGCACTGTAACCAATCGTGTATTAACAGAACCCCAACTGGATCCTCCCACCTTCTGCCAAAAGTAAGTGGCGAGCGAGCAGCAGAGGAAGCTCGCGCGAGGGGGGAATGAAAAAAAGACTTGCGCGAGGGTAATAGTGTGAGTGTGAGACGGGCCGAGAGATTCTGTGCACGAAAGGAGACAATGCGCGCGTGCGAGCAAATGTCCGCTCGCAGAGCTCAATCCCCTCTCGCGCGGATATGAATTTGCTCGCGCGCGGATATGAATTTGCTCGCGCGAAATGTATTTGCGCGCGCGCGGATATGGATTTGCTCGCGCGAAATGTCATTTTTTCTCATGACAGTTCTGACATTAAATTGACGCCATAGGTCTAGTTTAAAGGAAGTAAACTCTGAGCACGATTATACATGTCTGGATGAAACCGTGTGACAAATGGCTAATGTTCATGGTGTTGTTAATGAACTCAGACACCTTGCTGATTTATCAGAAGACAGTGTCGTTAGTACTGATTATGTACAGTATCATGTTGACTGTCTAACTGAATGGATAATGCAGTTTGAAGCAGATAACGACACAGATGTTGACCCAGTGATCCTGCAGAATTTGAATGAGGTGGCTTGCCACTTACACGAGTCTGTTTATCACATCCGCACCGGGTCAGTTGGTAGGCCTCGATATTTAATTCCAGCAGACGTTTTGGAGAGTCTTTTGCTTTCGGGTTTCACTGTTCCTGATATTGCAAGACTTCTGGGCGTTGGTGAGAACACCGTTCATCGCCGGACGGACGAGAACGGAATTAGGTCAGTGCATGTTCTTTTCTAGAAGAGTGATTACTTATGTAAAATATGTTATAAATTTCTTCCATTTTGTATCTATAAAAAGTCACATGAGAAGTTATATTGGATTTAAAAAAGTCTTAAATTGTCCAAAGGTAACTATAAATCACTGTCATCTCAAAAACAATTTGATGATTCTTCTGGTGACCAGCAGAGAGGACAGGGACAGGTTTGAATTTTTAAAATTGAAAGTGTCCCCATGTGAATTCATTACAAATTAAAACTTGTATATGTAAAGATCAAAATGTGCATTTTGATGAATTGGCCAATTAAGATGCTTTCTAAAGAACTTTAATTGCCTCTTAACTTCTTCTCGAATAGTATCCAATTCATTCATAAAATTAACAACAACGTGTCAGTCTCATCTTGATCTTAATTAGGGGAACTTGTACATTTTATTTATTTGGTTTTTGATTGTGAATGTATTCTAAAGCAGAGGTTCTCAAACTGGTGTCCACGAGAGGTATGGGAGTCCTCAAATTTTTACTAAAATGTTAATTTGTTTTTTATTTTTAAAAATACATGGAGAACAATGAACTAATAAAACAAACATAATAAACTTAATAAAAATATATATTCCCGTGGCATTTACGGNAACATAATAAACTTAATAAAAATATATATTCCCGTGGCATTTACGGGTTGAAATGACAATAAATTATATTTTAAAACAACATGGGGTTTATGAGGGGGTCCCTGGA
The DNA here is from genome assembly GCF_001266775.1 of Austrofundulus limnaeus. Classification (NCBI taxonomy): domain Eukaryota; kingdom Metazoa; phylum Chordata; class Actinopteri; order Cyprinodontiformes; family Rivulidae; genus Austrofundulus; species Austrofundulus limnaeus. The sequence continues at coordinate 186,178 of NW_013953065.1, forward strand.
ATTTATTTTGCCCTTGTAAGGGGTCCCCAGACCCAAATGGCTTGAGAACCCCTGTTCTAAAGTACCTTGATGTATATTATTCAAGATCTACTACATTGTTTGCAGGGTGTCTGACTTGTTCAACAACATGACAGATGAAGAGTTGGATGCAGTTGTGGGAGGAATGCTTGGCTGTCATCCAAACATAGGATATAAAATGATGATGGGCCATTTGAATGCCAGAGGTATAAGGATTCAAAGTAAGTGTATTGTTTTTAATAATGTTTTTTTTGAGTCTCAATATCATGCATAGAACTTCATGCTATGCGATAATCAAAAATAACAGCGTTACAGCTGAGTGGTGAAGTGAAAAACAGTTTGTGGGTAAGATTTATATTTTGGCAACAAGAAAACATTTTCTCAAGGGAGTTGTATTATCCCTATTTAAATTTATGTATAACCATCACCATATATTTTAGTATAACTGTAATCTTACCCCAAGAGTACCTATGATCGATATCTTAGAAAAAGGGGTAAATTAAAGATATTGGCCGTGTTTTCCATTATATAAAGTTGCAGTTCTCCATATATGTTAGTACTTCACACATATGTAGGACTTGCAACTTTATAAAATGTTAAATCAAAACGTTCAAACATAAATTCCATTAAATGTAATTTCAGAGTACATTTGATGCTAATATGTTAATAACAGTATTTTAATCTCATACACTCTTTGCTCTTTTTTTATTTTCTAGGAAGCAGAGTGCAAGAAGCAATGCGCCGTGTGGACCAAGAGGGTGTCTTCATGCGTACCTTTCAGCTTCAAACAGTGTGGCGCAGACAATATTGTGTTCCAGCCCCAAACAGTCTTTGGCATATTGATGGGAACCATAAACTGATAAGGTTGAATACAGCTATTTTAGTACAAGGACTAATCTTATCTTTTTCAAAATTCCATGGGTTTATTTAAAACATTATGGGTTTAAAATGTTGTTGAATACAGTAGGAACACTGTGGAGCTCGCTCCTTTACCTGAGTGATACAAGCATACAGGGTGGTGGTGGGGTTAGTTAATTACAATATTTATAAAGTACCTGTTTAATAAAAAAAAGATTTTACAGTCAGTTTTTTTTTAAAAAAGAGCTAAGTTTGCAACATTTACTGATACTTAACTTTACTATCTGATTGTTTTCACAGATGGAGATTTGTGATTCATGGGGGCATAGACGGCTTCAGTCGTCTTATTGTTTATCTCAAAGCTGCAACCAATAACCGGGCATCAACTGTGCTTGAAAACTTCCTTCAAGCAGTAAATGAGTGTGGATCCCCATCACGTGTCAGATCTGATGAAGGAGGGGAGAACATCCAGGTGGCACATTTCATGGTGTCCAGAAGAGGCCCAGACAGGAATTCACATCTCACTGGACAAAGCACACATAACCAGAGGTATCCACTTACTACAAACTTGTTGCATATTTTAATTCTCTGTAAAACTAACCCAACATGTATTTTTGCACACATAAAGTCCTCTCCAGACGTGTTTAAGCTTTAGTGAAACCTAAACATCATGTTTTGTAAGAATGCAAATGACAACTTAAGGTTTTAAGTAATTACATTTCATTTTGTAACCTTTTAATTTCACTGTCATTTTATTTTTTTATTGAAACTGATTTGTCAGAATATGTATTGTTTTTCCCTCTAAATCCAGGATTGAAHGACTGTGGAGAGATGTCTTTGGCGGAGTAGTTGATCTATTCTACACAACTTTCTACAACCTGGAATCAGAAGCCTTGCTTAACCCTGACAATGAGGTGCATCTATATGCTCCACACTGGACCTTCTTCCACAGCTGAGCAGACACCTTCACGTCTTTAAGGAAGGCTGGAACAACATCGTCTCCACACAGAGAGGGACAGGTCTCCACAACAGCTGTGGTCTCAAAACCAACGTGAAGGCCAAGACCCATCCCAGGTTTTTAATTATTTTATTAAATGTTACAAAGTAGTTGATGTGATTTCATAATTTATTTTTCGTTGGTTTCATTTTTTATTAAGGTTGACATGGAATATGGCGTTGACTGGGAAGGTCCACTTGGACACCATCCTGAAGGAGTGATTGTACCAGAGGTTCAGCTTAGGCAGCCACTTATGGAAGCACAACTTCAGAGGCTACCAGATCCATTGGGGTCTTTTTCCAGTGTGCTAAATGTATATATGGAGACTATTGATGCACTGAATGGTACGTTTTGAAGTATTTCATAAAACAAGATAAGTTTATGTATCCTCTCTGGCCTGGGAACGCCTCGGGGTCCCCTCAGGATGAGCTGGAAAGTGTCTCTGAGGAGAGGGATGTCTGGGTTTCCTGCGACCTGACTACGGATAAGTTGAAGATGGAGAAGATAGTTTAACAATATTTGTTCAGGTATAGTTTTACTTTACAAGTTGTTTTAGATTCAGTTCTGTGACAGCACAGTATCATCCTGAGGCATTTGCCATTTCTATCAATCTTGTTTTTAGTGTTTTCAAAGCTAAAACAGGTTTTACAGTAGATCATATCTGTCAGTTTGGATATTCCATCTGAATTATTGCACAACCTCGTTTACTTCTTCAGGCCTGTGTTAAACCTGTAACCTGTTTTTTTTTTTTTTTTTGCTATTAAAGTATATTGAGATAATGTAAACATGTCCATTTCATAATTCATACTTGGTTCACACCACACAATACTGCTGAAAGTCTGTCATGTCACCATACTGATTAGTTTTCACTAATGCCTGTGGTGCAGTTTTATTTACATGTTGGATATTTTGTTTACATTGCATTTCTGGAAAAAAGTTGCTTGAAAGTTCAGAGAAATACATTTTTATTAAATCTTAAATTTAGTTACAGTAACATACAGTATCTGATAGGACAACTGTCAAGCAGTTAACTAGCAAAGTAGTTTATAAATATTGGGCATACAAATTTACAGTCCAATATGTTGAGTTTCTGCCAGGAGAAAAAGATGCTGTTTAATAGAGTAAAACCTGTTAAATCCTGTTCAATAACTACAAATATGTTCAGTGAAGTTACTCACTTAGCTCTCATTTCCTCCACTACTTTTTACAATTTTTTCTGTAAAGCTCAAATCTGGCCAAAACCAGAATATGATGACGACATGCTGGCCATAAGGTTTTGACAAAACTCTTCATAGTTCAGTGAGTTTTTTGGAAGCTTCAGTGTAAAGAAGCAGGTAGAGGCCTGAGGAAGAGCACAGTCAATGACTTCAACCTCCAGGTTTGAAGACAATACATCCCAGCCAGTCCAGAAGGTGAGGAGTCTCTTCAACACATCAGAGGTACCTTATAGCACAAATAAGAAATGGTAACTCATAAAAATATAAATACCTGTAACAAAGACAAAAATCACAGCATATCAAATGAAAATTATAATGATGAAATAAATGAACCTGTCTCTATGAATCTTTGGAGATAACCCATGATTCTGCTGTGAYCACTGAGGGATACAATGTCTTCATCAACATCCTCGTCTCTTGGCCAGTTAATGTTGTCCAAAATGACCTAAAAATGCATAAAAGGTAAATTTTTGAACCAAAGAATAAAATTGCAACAAGTATGGATGCTTCATAAACTGACTGTACATGGGTCACATGCTCTGCTGGATGTGCTACCACCACCCTGACAAACTACTAGAGGACCTTTTTTTTAATTCAAATGTGAGTTGAAGTACCTGTGGTGTAATGTGAGCGTCACATGCTCTTGGGAACAAAACCTTCACAGCATCTGGTCTTGAACTGAAAAATTCCCAGATGGAAGCATCTTTGAGACCTCTTCTTATGTGTTTTACTTGCTGGGTTGTCCGTCCAAGAACCTGTAAGAAAGAACCGTGTGAAATAAGTCCTTCCATCCAACCATTATCTTTTACCCATGTGCCATGGCCCACCAATTGATTCATTTATCCCTTAAGCCCAAACACTCAGTTTTCTACTTTAATTACTCTGTTTGGTTAAACATAGACATGTGGTACCTACAGAAATGTCAGAATCTTAAATAGAAGCTGGTAAAAACCATTTCTATAAACGTCCAAGACAGTTACAACTACAAGCAGTTGAAGATAAAATGATGAAAGTGAAAATAAAATTGGTTTAAAAATTTGGCAAGTCAGATGTCAAAATATTTGGGTGAAATAGGAGTCATGTGTTTTTTTTTTAATTTTGATATGTTCTTTGATATTGTGTTCTCTAATTTTATCACATAGGGTTCTGTATGTTGTACATATGATTGATTAAATGCAGCAAAATTATGTATTTCTAAAGATATTTCATTTTATATTATTTGGCATATTTACATAATGACTAACTGCTAGATGTTCAGCCCCTGTGCTGTTGGCCTGTATTAACTGTGGCCCCCAGAGCAATTATCCAGCAGTCACAGTGCAAGGAGCCGGGTACACCTGGGCAGGTGAAGGCCATAGACAAATGACCACTCACACCTAGGGACAATTTAAATTGACCAATTGATCTAACAGTCATGTTTTTCATGTGTGGGAGGAAACCAGAGTATGTGAAGGAAACCACTACATGCACATACATGACATGCAAACTCTTCCCAGAAATGTCTCCAGGCGGTGAATTTATGTGGTGACATACTTGGTGAGAGGCAATTGTACAAATTGAGCTCCTGTGTCTATGGGTATTAAACTTTATTTTTTCCCCCTCAAATTTGTGCTTTAGAGGATCTACATGGGAATTTATATTGATATTTAAAAAGTGTTTCCTTAGCAGTTAATTTATGGTTTTCATTTAAAGCAGCAAACACAAGTATTTAGAAATTACTTGTATAACTGGAAACTTACATGGCATAGTAYGAATAACAAAGTTTACAATATAAGAGTTGTAAAAATTGTCATTATGCATTCTCTTACTGTACATAGATAAACTTACAGCATGAAGTAGTATTTTTTCTCTCAACCATAACCGGTTATTTTCTGTGACTCCAGGCAGGTCCCAAAGCAAAGTCACGGCGCGAACAACAGACTTCTCTTCTTCACATAGCTCCTTGTTTCCCTGCAACTAATTAAGACAGTACAACATATTGTAAGTTTACATACAAGTAAATAACCTCATTTAACAATATGTTGATGATCAGAGCCTGTATTTATCAACTTCTTAGAATTACTCTTAAGAATGCTGCTAAGAGTGGACGTAAGTGTAAAAAAATTCTTGATTAAAAGCTGAGAGTAAAAGTCAGTTAAAGCGTCTCAGTC
>NW_013953065.1:191520-203801 GCF_001266775.1 Austrofundulus limnaeus
CAGTCTTACTTTAAGTGAAGTGTAGGAGTAATTCTTAAGTGTCAGTCTTACTTTAAGTGAAGTGTAGGAGTAATTCTTAAGTGTCAGTCTTAGAGCTGATTTGTGACACCTGGTTGTGGCGCAAAGCTGATCCTGAATGACGTCGTTAAGAAAAACCCGACATGAACCAATGTTCGAGTAGATTGTTGGAGAAATGTCAAGATAGAACAGTGAAAATCCTAAAATAAGTTCACTTTCAACACACCAATGTCACCTTGTTGATTGTAAATTACATAAAATGTCCTCATTTGCATCATGAATACAGACAAATCAGATTTGTTTTATTCAAAACTCAGCAAATTTAGTTTTTTTTCCTCATAGCCTGAGGTCATGTTGAGCTTGCTTCTCCTCGTCTCCACTGTCCACACACACAACCCCACTCCTTGGACCAAGAGGACATCTCTCACCCCCACCCTGTGCTCTCCATCAATGTATTGTGTCATTAATATATAAACAAAAAGTTCATTTCCACCATAATTCTTATTTTCTTGGGGGGGGGGGGGGGTTTCACATGCACTCTCCAGCTGAGTATATTTAATATTTTCTCTAAAAGTCACATAAATATCTGCCTTTTATTCCAACATTTTGCAGGTTTTTTTATTCATTCTTTTAGCTTTTGTTTGTTTTTTGTTTGTTTGTTTTTGTATTTTTGACTAAACCTGGTTTCCACTTTATAACTGAGAACAACACTCAGGTGGGGAGGAGGACAGCTGTGTTCTGTCTTTTCAGTCCATCTCAGACCCTTAGTGGCAACTCTTAACCACTTAAAGAGTTCTCTGGTGCAGTCCTAACTTTTTAGGAGAGTAAGAGTGATTCTTAAGAATTTAGATAACTGGAACTTACACTTATGTCTGAGAGTAGGAGCAAATCTAAGAAATTTTCAGCACTTAAGTCTAAAAGTCCACTGTAAGAAGTTTGATAAATACGGGCCCAGAGCTAAAAACTCTAACTACTATCTTTAGATAATAAAAAAATAAAATAAAATTGCCAACCATATCCAAGACTTCACGGACATCTTGGTCGACACAATCAAACTCTGTTATGGTTGCCGTCTCTGGGTCCCCCCCAAACACTGAATGCATAATAGCAGGGCTGAGACCCACAAGGCGTGGACCTCCATTTAAAAAACTGTGTCCAATGATGCGACCTGCCACCACAAAAAAGTCACTTTCTAAAAGTAACTTTGACGTGGAGGGAATCAGATGATCCATTTCTCCCTCAAACAGCAACGTCCTCATTCCTATAAAACAGTTTGGGTCGAAGGTTAAATAGTTAAATGAAAGGTTTATTAAGTTTTATTTATTACACCAGTACCAGTTTCTTCATCAAGTAACATCCCATACTGAACATTTGACATTATCAGGGACAGAACATGTCTGTTAACACCTTCTCCAACATCAACATCACCTTATCAAAATGTAAAGAGTGTATGTAGAAAGACACTTTTAGCAAACATATGTTTGGATGTTTGCAATATGTACAATTTTATTACACATTCTAAACAAAGGAATGACATGTATACCAATCAGATGGCATTGTAGTGGCCTTGTCCAATCTACCCGTGGTCTTTTGTAGAAGGTCAGAATTTTACGGTTTCTTTCCTCCAGTGAATCCCGTAGACTTAAGGTGAAATTCAGAGTTTCCTTGTCTTTATTAGCCTCAGAGATGTGTTGTGTACAGCTCAGCTGCTTTCGAAGGGTCAGGTTCAGTCACCCAAGCTGCACAGAGTAGGTACAAAGATTGAATACATCACTCAGTGTTTGGCCTCAAGGTCACAGATTGTCAATTGTTGGGGAAAAAAAATGTTTATCAATAAAATTGTATTAATGTTAAAGACTGTCAATTTTAAAATATGTTTTGTTTCTGAAGGTAACTGATCAGTAACAAATTAAAATAGTAAATTTGATTAAGTATTAACACTTATTGGGATAATTACTATCAAAATGTTATTGTTTACTTAACACTTGGACATGTGTCAGTTTAATATTTTAGTGTTTGCAAGTTTGTTCATACATTACTCAATGTGTCAGTTTTAACTGTCAAGCCACTGCACCGTTTACAGCTTCCTCTCCAGACACATCTGCAACGAAAGGTTGTGCGATTTCTGCAGTGCAAGATCCACCTACACAAAGAAAGGTACTGCATTACTTGATTGGATTTGTTTGTACAACATAAGATCACACAGCTATGGATTTTTATGTACACATACCCCATCTAGAAAACCATAACACTATTTGACTGCACATACAAATTGACAATAGACAGAATTGTCAAGTTGTTTATTGCATGACTACATCTTGTGCCCCTATCATATCAGTTTTACTTTATAATCTGCATCCCTAATGTCCTGATACAGAAATGGGGCGGGGGTTGTGTGAATGACCAAGTGTAAAATTTTAGAGTCCTCTTACTTAATAAAGTGTTATGCAAGTTCAAGCTACTTTAAACTACATTGATAATGTTAACCTTATGTACTTTATAGGATATTAAACTGCAGTTCAAAATGAAACATTTAGTTAACCCTAAAGAGCAGTGCAACAAAAAGGGCTCAGCTACAGATAATAAAACTCAGTTTGTGACCACTTGTGACCATTGTATAATGTGAAAGGACAAATAGACCTACACACATGAATTGTCTTATTAAATTGCATTATCCTTTAAACCAAATTAAACTTTGTTTAATTGCAAAAATGTGATCTGACAGAGGCATATGATGTTGAGTTTGAGGATGTATCTGTGGAAGTACAAACCCTGAACTGAACCTGTCTGTTGCATTTCTGTTAATTCTAATCCATGGTGTGAAGTGGATGGAATCAACACACTGTTTGTTGGGACATCTGCTTCTCCATGATCAGCTTCACTTTCCCTGTCACTTTGCGACTGCCTGGGGAGTTGGTGTACAAGTTAAATTACATGACTAAATGCCCCATCACATTATGTTTTAGTCAACTTATGCCAAATTCTGAAAATGTTACAAGTATTTCACTAATATCAGCTATATATTAAAATGTCATTGTCAATATTAAAGTATGTGTAGATCCAATATAGGAAAGTAATTTTTTTAAGTTACATCTTTAGCTTTGACATCTTTACTGTTGGACAAACTTTTCCCAAGATGGCATAAACTATCTAAAAAAATATGGTGTGACAGGATCTCAAAGTATAAATCTATTGATATTTCACTTTGATTTTAAGAATGAATCACAACACATACGGTCTCAGTCACTTTACAAAATCAATTCAATCCATTCACACAAATTTAAACAGAGAACATAATATTAAAAAGAACTGGAATGTCGTAGTTGTAGCCAAGTGAAGAAAATTCCTCAATATGTCCTCCATCAGCATAAATACAGAAATAATATAATTATAAGTTTTGTGAAATGTTGATTCCACAAGAGAGGAGCTTGAGCTCTGCCTCCCATTCTACTTTTAGAATCTATGAACCACAAATAAACCTGTAGTGACAAAGAAATTTTTACCTTAGGACAGTACATAACAGTCAGAACTCTTTTGTATAATGGAGTGTAATTGTTAAGGGCCTTATATGCAAGAAGCTGAATTTTTTATTTAAACATTGAGCCAATGAAGGGAAGCTAAAAGAGTAACAATTTTTTTTAAATCATAACTCTTGCTGCTGTGTTTCACATGCAGGCTGATTTGTCTGATCTCAATTGAAAGTCTTTCAAAAGTACCTGGTACATGAGCGGTTGTGCTGTCTTATTTGGGTAAAAGGATATTCATCCCCACAGAGAAGACAAGGAATCTGTGGTCCGGTGTTTATGGATACTCCTTGATTCTGCTCCTCGACAGAATGAGGAAAAAGATATACAATAGTCATTACAAATAACTTTGTTTACTTAACACTTGGACATGTGTCAGTTTAATATTTTAAGAGTTTTCTTAAGAAAATCTTACATTTATCTGGACACAGGTTCAGAATGATTATTTAAGCAGAAGTGTTAATTAATCATGACAAATGTTTACAGTGATTTCTTATAGTCTGGCAAAAGAAGCAGAGCAATGACCTTCACTGCCTTCACTGGCAACTCCCTTATCTCTTCTTTTCCTTTCTGACTGAGAGCTTATCTAAGAGTCCACTCTGACTTACTAACACACGGACGCCTTAGAGACGGCAGTCTTYTTCCTGADGCGAACAGAGGAGGAYGAAGCTGATTCTCTCMGGAGAAACAGCTGGGCCTCAGGTTTCACCCWTCAGCCAAATAGGGGAACCTGAAGCCCAGGGACAAGAGGCAAGCCGCCTTCATGTCCACCTACAGTAAGAGACCCAGGTCTCTTTAAAGTGTTTTTATCTCCCGAGGGAGACTTTTATTTTGAAAGACGACCGAAACCACAGCTGGAATCTTTCTGGCCGGGCTGAAACGGACTAAAAGTCACCTGAAAGACACCTTTTCACCAAGGACCAGCGAGGACAAGCATCCTAGAGGGTCGTCGGTGAGACAGCCATACCAGGGGTTCTTAAGCAGACATCTCCAGGTAACGCTGACGTGTTCGTGGGTGACGTGTCAACTTGAAGCTGAGAGCTCAGAGGGGACGTGCTGAATCCGGTTGTAAACCTTTCAAAATTAAAATAGAAACACTAACCCTTAAATTTCTTACCTTTTCTTACCTTTATCCTTTGCCAACCCCTAAGTGAAGTGCCAGTAAATTTTTTAGTCTTAACATCAGAACTGACTTTTACTGTTTATATATAGGTAATCTAAGTTTTAATGTGAAAGAAATTCGGACGCGGGTTTTACCTCATTTTAACTTAGACGCTTGTTATAAATAGCTCACAATCAGGTGTAATTTATGATTTTGTTCAATTTGTGTAAATAAATGATTGCATAATCTTTTATGAATCAACTTGAACCAGTCTGAGTTCCCTCATTGTGTCACTTCACTTTGCACAGACAAATATTAGAGTAATGAGGAAAACCTTGGTAAAAATTTACTCTCATAATTTAGTTATGGGAAGATGTAAGGTGAGCTATTTGCATAAATAACTCATCCCTTACATAGTAAATTATAGGGATGTAACAACTGAGAATCAAATAATTGATAGCTGCTTAAAATGTGATATAATTCTTAAAAATTAATGAATCAATTTCATACTTCTTGTACAACAGTAAGTTATATCTTGAAGACAAAGTCAGTTTGATAATTGATTACTTTTGGTCCCTGAACGATTTCTGACAACGTCTTTGTTTTAAATTTATATTCTGTAATTAGGAAAACTGTTACATATTGAATTGTAACCACCTTATAATCAAGTATGTTTTTCTGTTAACAGCATTTTAAAATAAATCTCACATCTTTACATGCCCACATTTAACATTATTAAGACAAACATTACCAGTACACAACCTGATTTGGTTTAGTTAACCATTTGTCTTTGCTCCCCCATCAACACCCCAGACCCATCCAATTGTCCACCTACGTACACTGCTGCAATTAATATTTAAAAAGAAACACGTAAAAATTAAAAGGACATAAATGTGAAATTAGGTTACCTGATTCATGTAAAGCGTACGTTGTAGAGGGCGGATATAAATAACAGAATGGTTTATTAAGACAATTGGATCCTTCAGACAGTGTGCAGAGTGGCCTTCATTTGGGCAAGGAAGAAGAGAAAGTTGACGGGATCTTGTATTTCCAGAGACCCTCAACAATTCAAACCCTCCTGCATCCCTCAGCTTTGGGAAATTAAAAAAAGGCACTCAGTCAGCTCGCCAGGGTTGTTAAAGTCACCTGAAAATATAATTTACAAAAAAAATCATCATGTTGGCTATTAGAGTGATTACTGTCAAACATATTTTTGTTCGAAAATTAGTGGCTGTCTAAACTTGATGTGAAGTGTAAAGTGAGAAAAGATTTACTTTCAAATATACCTGGAAAGCATATCCGCTTCTCACCAAGCCCTGCCCTTTGCAGACTCTCTTTTTCTCCTCGTCTTGGAACAACTGATGTGTCTTTTTGTGCAAGACAGCAAAAGGTGTGTGTGTAAGTGGCAGTACTGCCATGGGATGAAGTCTGTCTTGGTTGCCTATTTCTCATGCCACCTGGTGCAAACAACCTTGCAACTTCAGCTTAAAAAAAAATTCATTTTTAAAATTCCCAACACAAGACAACATATTTAAATATAATGTTCTAAAAAAAAATTGATGGGCAGAAACTTACCATCAACAGGATGTCGGATTGAAGTTAGTCCTCCAGGTCGTGTTACAGCTGTAAATACATTTAAATAAATTGAGTCTTATTAAAAACTAGAATGAAGTTTTCTACACTTAGAATAGTGTTTCACAACAGGATCATGTGTCATGTTGCAAATTATTTAGTGCTCTCTGATGAATATAATGGTACTGCATACCTACCTGCCTGTTTTAATATCTTTAAGATAAAATTATACAAATGGAAAAAAATGTGTTCAAGAACATTCAATAGTTTTAGTTTTAAATTTACCAGTTACATTCTTAATGACATCGTGTAGGTCCATGTGACTAACTGGCAGGGTGGCAGCCATCTTTGCAGTTTTTATTTTAGAGACAGTGGAATAATTCATTAATTTGAAGATCAGTATTCTTTGGCATAAACTATTTGTTAATGCTTGTGCAACCAGACAGAGGGCAATGGGAGTCGTACAAGCGCTCCAAAACCAGTTAGTACTGGTTAGTTCTGTGAGGCTATAAAGTAGGGGTTGAACCAACAATTCCACTAGTCGACTCTAGGAGATCTCGCAAGTTTTTAAATTTCACGCCGACTAGTTGCAGTCACGTGACTGCTGGCTACAAAGTAGATTCCAAGTAGATGGAAGTCGAGGAGCAGGCAGAGTCTTTGCAAAGTGGAGCTAGAAAAGAGTAGAAATAAAAGTAAATGCTGTCGCTACACCTCCTCCTCTGGATGTAAACAGACACAGAACCTCAGCCTGGAAATCTCTCCTTGTGGACAAAGCTTCTCTGCCTTCACCTCCGCAGCTCTCCACTTCAGCCAGCAGCTCTCAGCCACAGGTAGGCCAGATTATTGGCTGAGGACAGATTATTGACTGATCAGTCAAGCAGTCATCAAGTTTGAGCAAAACATGTCCATAGATTTGACAGGCAGTTTTCTGAGCTGAAAGTTTCTTGAATTACTTTAACAGTGTCTCTCCATGCGGTGTTTTCCGCTTTAGAGAAAAAAAAAACACCTTGTGACAACTCACCAAACCCACTCTTTGATTTCCTACATTTGTTTTTTTATGTTTGTTTGTTTTGACAGTTTCCATTACAGTCTTCATACATCTAATTTATATTATTGCGTTGTTTTTATTTAATGATAGTTTTAGCAGTGGTGTGTTTTGATTGAATGCTGATACCGCCTTTCTCTCCTCTCCTCCTCCTGCGAAGGAGGGGGAGAAATAAGAAGGCATTATGTAATGTTGCAAACTGCAGCCACTAAAGCATCTGTCGATTTTTAATTTTCTTCTTTTGACTCACCGTAAGGTAGGGATGGTATCATTAAGGTTTTATCAATACTACTACTCTTATCGGTACTGCTCATCGATCCGGTATTTTAACGGTTCTCTTATCGATACTTTTCTATTAGAATAAAACCAATGTTTCCCCCCAGGGAATTAGTGGTGGGGGTTTACACGCAAAAAAATTAAAATAAATAAATAAAATAAATAAATAAAAATAAAAAACCTAGTGCACGTGACTGTGTGGGTCAGTGTTGGTGACAGACTATGAACCATATTTTCTGATTTTTTTTCTGTCTGACGTTTGGATGTGGAGGAACAACTGCAAAAATAGCTCTCATTGTGATCTGGTGTTATTTAGAATAAATAAAAAACTACATGACTGAAATTCTCTGAGTGGCGGGGCTTGGTTACTGGTGGGGGAAACGCTAAAAAACAAAAACAAAGTATGAATATAGCAGCTTTGTTTTAAATACAATTTGCATTAATTTAATCTTATAAAGTCTCTCACATCTAAAGATACATTTAAGATATCTTGAACTGGAGTCTCCCTACAACTTAATGATAAATCTGACGTTATTTATACTGGGTTTCGGTAGCATCCCTACCGTAAGGTGACCGAGTCAAAAGCGGGACTGTGTGCATGTTGCGTTGTGTGGGACAGATCACAGATGCGCTGTGTTTCAGCGACATGCAATGCACATTGTGCTCATGTGGCCTTGTGTTGATCAGTCAGGACCTGGTTGTTACGAACGCGCGGTGCCATGTTGCAGTTTTTGTGTGCCACGCGCATGGCGCCCATGTGGTCTGTATTTGTGTGAGACAGGCGCAGTGATGGTTTTTTTTTTTTTTTTTTTTGCTAACACACTGATAAAATATTGCAGGCGCACCAGCCTATGATGTCACATTGACTAGTCGCTGTCGACTCAACTTTTATCACAATGACATCGACCTTAAAAAATCTGAAGTCGTTCAACCTCTACTATGAAGTCAAAGATTGAGTGATCAGCATGCTAAAGAAAAGTTATTCTCCGATGCACAGTCAATAAACTTACATGCAGTCCTCCTTGGGCCGGATGAATCTGGGTTGTTAGGAGACTGCTGAGAAGAACTCGACGCTAAATGAGAGAAAATGACACGCATTCAAAAAAATAAGCAGGTAGGCCGATATAATTTAAAATGACATGTACAAAAATAATAAACTTACAGCCCTCCATCTCATCCAACCTGCTGGCTGCCTCTCGTAAAAGATCCGACACAGAACGCCTCGACGAAGACGCCATTTTCCTCCCATCTAGACATTCATAATCGTGCTCAGAGTTTACTTCCTTTAAACTAGACCTCGGCCAACAGGCGAGAAGCTGGGGCGGTGACGCTTTTCTTAAGACCGCCTCCTCTGTTTTTACATTCCCTGCTGCATGTAGAGCTGGAAAAGACAATACAGCAGCAAGAAATGTAAAAAAAAGAGATGAAAATAAATGGGCTCAGGGAAATGTGTTTGGTAAAAATATACAACAAAGGTATATAATAGAAGAAAATATATCAGTGTTTAAGAAAAAAAAGGACGATAAAATAATTTGAGAAATAAAATATTATTAGGTGAAAAACATGTTTTAAATATATGTGATTGGTGATAAATGTGAAAGAAGAAAATAATGGCTTGGAAAAGTCAAATTACAACAAATGTACTTGTAATGAATAAACATAAACAAAAAATATGCGATAAAGCACATAGAGAAAATATAATCCTTCAAAATCAAAATGTAAATACACATTTATATCTAAATAATTGATGTAATTGATTTAACGGCACAATAATTTATTTGTCAAACTTCTTTTTGACCCTATAATTTATTTTAATACGCCAGTTATATATTTATACATTTATTTCCAATAATGATAGGTTTGGTCCTCCATAGTCCTCATCTATATTCTCTACTATTTCCTGCAGCAAGTCAATCAGTGTAGTAGGGCAGGTTGGGCCATATGACCACGCTGGCTCCAGGGTACGATCTTCACTCAGTCCTGGCCAGGATTGTAGTATGGTAGCTCTTTTGTATATGGTCAGATCGAGGTGGACTTAATTAACATGTGGAACCAGGCTCTCCCTGCAAGGAGGCAGTCACGTGAAGTCCACCTTCAGTTTTGTGGTGATGGTCTCACCCTCCCAGATCATCTTTCTGAGAATGATGCTTCTTACGCTGTTCACAGATTTCTCCTGATAGTGTCCATACATCAGACATGTGAAGGCCTCGATGTGCTTGAACACTTCTGGTTCCACAGACCACTCTCCTCACCAAGTTTTCTGAGGAGATAAATAATTATAGTATCGCAAAGTCATATTGCATCATTACTTAGGGCCAGTAGGTACTTATTGTCATGACATGTGTTATGGTGATATTTATTTAACAACAGAGACAGAAATACGCTGGTCCAAGAATGAAGGTACTTTGTGAGATGATCAGCTGAGTTTTATTGCAACAACAGGAAACACAGAGAACCTGGCCTGTCTCTGTGCCTCTGCTTCTCTCTGTCTCTCCACACAACTGTTGAACTCTGTTGCACCCTGTTGAACACTGTGTCTCGAGAGGCCTCATATATATATTAATTGAGTGTGGTAGAACTAATTCTTTATGTTTAAGCAAGTAATTCATGACATCCTTTTATGAGTTTCTAGGTTTTTGTCCTCTGTGCAGCTCCCTGGTGAAGCTTAGGTGATTGTCAGCTGAGTCTCGTGAGGCTCCTCCCACGGCAATCATGGATTTTGCTTGTTTGTTCTTTTCCTGCATTTGTGGTACGCCAGGGTGAAGGTCCTGTGGCCTCGTGCCTGGCATGCCAAGAAGACGTATTTGAGGGTCAGTTTTCACCTGCCTGAGGTTTGTGGTCGAGGTCTGGGGAGCTGAGATTTGCTGTCTGTCAACATCTGTTTTTCATCACAGAGGACTAGATTTAGTTTTAGTTTTAGTTATTGCCTCGGGGTACAGAGAGGAGGGGGAGTCTCTCTCTGTTAGACTCTTTATTATTTTTTAGGGCTTAGTTTTTGTTCTTTTGGGTTTTGTTTTATTTTGTTTTTCTTTTTCGGTTTTGACCTTTTGTTTTGATTCTTGTTTCTATTTTTCCTACCTTTTCCTTTTCTGCATTGTCCGTCAATCTTTTTCAGTGCACAAACCAGTTATTGCCTTACTGCCAGTAATCATGAAGTTTGAGTTCTTGCCTTTTGAACTCTATGATTTTTTTCTCATTGCAACTGTTTCCTTTATTTAGATTTTTTGTTTTATTAGCTTTAGAGTTTTCCATTGCATTTGATCTGATTTCATCATATTTGAATTTATTCTTATCTTAGATTTTGTGGTTTGATTTTTTGATTTTGGATTTTTCTCATGTGGGATATTTGTGGGTGGAATAAAATCTTCCTGAATGGGGTGGTTAGTGATTTTAACTGATTTTAATACCTTTATTTTCTTCAATTATTCTCAGGTTCATTGAAGATTGTGATCACCATTAATGAATTGTGTTGTATTTTTTGCTTTATTTGAATGAATGTTTTTATGGTCGTCATTTTGATTTGCACTATTTACTTTGTACTTGATGTTTTTTGCATTTGTGGAACAGACATTTAATAATTATTCCTTTTCCATTTCTGGTGTTGAGTATTGTTTACTCAAGAGGAGGGAATGTCATGGACTAATTATCTGTGTCACCTTGACACTGTCCACTGTTCATAGCTTGTGATGTCTTATGCCTGTTTTATTCTGTGGCTCCAGACGGCTGGGGCTCTAGCATCAAGCTGACCTCTCTCCATGTAAAGATATGGCAGTTGCCTTGAGCTTAGAGCTTGTCATTGGCTGTTAGTAACATGAGGCAGGTTGTGGTTGGTTGTTCATTGTCACATGGTGTTAACTGGGAGTATATCATTGGTTTGCCATCTCATGACGGGTGGCCACATTCAACAGACTCCGTGATTGTTTTCTGTTATTTGTCTGCCCTGAAATAAATAATTTTACGACCATACCCGCAAGACTTTTTCTCTTGGCATTATTTCAACGTGTTTCTGTCTCAAATTGCCGCGACAGATGGTGATATTTAATTAACAACAGAGACAGAAATACGCTGGTCCAAGAATGAAGGTACTCCGTGAGATGATCAACTGAGTTTTATTGCAACAACAGGAAACACAGAGAACCTGGCCTGTCTCTGTGCATCTGCTTCTCTCTGTCACTCCACAACTACTGTTGCACCCTGTTGAACACTGTGTCTCGAGAGGCCTCATATACAGTATATATAAAATTCTGTCATCTTAGCAAGATTTGATATAAGGTCAATGGAAAACACAAAGATAAAAACAAGTGATATCTAAGAATGACTGTTGTTAGCAAATCTTGTTCTGACTTTAATCATTCTGTCTGCAGTTGAACAGCATGTCATGAAAACCTAGGTCATTAAAGGATGTCATGAATTACTTGCTTAAACATAAAAGTATTAGTTCTACCACACTCCCCCATCTGATCATTAAATCACCAATTAAATGATTAAAAAAACAAAAATAAAACTCTTTCGTGTATTTAAAAAAGCATGTCAACATAAACCTAAGTATATGTACTTTTCTGAAATCCCAACCACAGAAATTCAATTTTTATTCCTCCCACAGTAATTAATAACCCCAAAACATAGTTATCACACAAAAGTCTTTGGAYCATCTTGAACACAAACAGGATTGTCTGTTTTGTTGTGTGTAAGGGTCAGAGGTCGTGGTGGGCTCTCCGAATCTTTTTGTAGATCGTGCGAGGGG
>NW_013953065.1:204801-210225 GCF_001266775.1 Austrofundulus limnaeus
CCCAAGCACCCAGCCCCGGACGAGAGCCCCCAGCGCGCCGGCCGGCAAAGGTACAACCCACCAGAGGACAGTATGGTCCCTAGTATTCCCTGTCCTAATGTCTATGTAGGTAGGTAGGCTAAAAGAAGAATTCAACACATACAGTGGGGAAACAAGTATTTAGTCAGCCACCAATTGTGCAAGTTTTCCCAGTTAAAATGATGAGAGAGGCCTATAATTGACATCATAGTTAGAACTCAACTATGAGAGACAAAATGAGAAAACGTGTGGAAAATCACATTGTCTGATTTTTTAAAGAATTTATTTGCAAATTATGGTGGAAAATAAGTATTTGATCAGCAACAAACAAGCAAGATTTCTGTCTCTCACAGATCTGTAACTTCTTCTGTAATAGGCTCCTCTGTCCTCCTCACATTACCTGTAGTAAAGGCACCTGTTTGAACTAGAAGGCACCTGTTCTCAACCTTAAATGGTCACACTCCAAACTCCACTTTGGTGATGACCAAAGTGCTGTGTAAGACACCAGAAACCAAATTGTAGACCTGCACCAGGCTGGGAATACTGAATCTGCAATAGGCAAGCAGCTTGGTGTGAAGAAATTAACTGCGGGAGCAATAATTAGAAAATGTAATACCTATAAGACCATTGATAATCTCCCTTGATCAGAGGCTCCACACAAGATCTCACCCTGTGGGGTCTAAATGATCACAAGAATGGCGAGCAAAAATCCCAGAACCACATGGGGGACCTGGTGAATGACCTGCAGAAGGCTGGGACTAATGTTACAAAGATAAGTAACACACTATGCCACCAGGAGGCTGGGACTAACCTAACAAAGGCTACTGTCAGTAACACACTACACCACCAGGGACTCAGGTCTTGCAGTGCCAGACGTGTCCTCCTGCTTAAGCCAGTAAACATCCAGGCCCGTCTGAAATTTGCTAGAGAGCATTTGGATGTTCCAGAAGAG
The DNA here is from genome assembly GCF_001266775.1 of Austrofundulus limnaeus. NCBI lineage: Eukaryota > Metazoa > Chordata > Actinopteri > Cyprinodontiformes > Rivulidae > Austrofundulus > Austrofundulus limnaeus. The sequence goes on from NW_013953065.1 coordinate 205,772, forward strand.
GATTGGGAGAAAGTCATATAGTCAGATGAAACCAAAGTAGAACTGTTTGGTAGAAACAACTCGTCACGTTTGGAGGAAAGTGAATGCTGAGTTGCATCTAAAGAACACAGTACCTACTGTGAAGCATGGGGGTGGACACATCATGCTTTGGCACTATTTCTCTGCAAAGGAACCAGGATGACTGATCCGTGTACATGAAAGAATGAATGGGGCCATGTATTGTGAGATTTTGGGTGCAAACCTCCTTCCATCAGCAAGGGCAATGAAGATGAAACGTGGCTGGGTCTTTCAGCATGACAATGATCCCAAGCACACCACCAGGGCAACAAAGGAGTGGCTTTGTAAGAAACATTTCAAGGTCCTGGAGTGGCCTAGCCAGTCTCCAGATCTCAACCCCATCAAAAACCTTTGGAGGGAGTTGAAAGTTTGTGTCGCCCAGCCACAGCCCCAAAACATCACTGCTCTAGAGATCTGCATGGAGGAATCCAGTTTTCACCTCCTGTATCATGACTGAGTATTCAGTGAAATGCTGGTTGTTTGGGGTGAAGTAGTCAGTGGTAGATCTTCAGGGGGTTTGTCACCAGTAGCTGAAACAAAGCCAGCAACAAGTTGTTTTAACCCACTACTCCCCACCACTTGGACAAGTAACCAGACATGATACTCTTGGATGCAGTTTGAGTAGACTATGTTATTTTTAGATTAAAAACTGCTCCTTCAGGTAACGGTGCTTTATTTGTCATCAATGCATGTTCCCATGCAAGGATGAAATTTGTTTTCTGCATTTGACCCATCACTCATGAGAAACACCAAAGTGGAGCAGCAGGCAGCTATGTGAGTGCTGGGGAGCAGTTGGGGATTGGGTCTCTTGCTCAAGGACACCACGACATGTGGGTATGGCGGGGAGTTGAACCTCTGACTTTCTGGTCCCAAGTCAGCTCTACCACTACACCACAGCTGCCCTCAACTTGGGTCCAATTTGTTTATAGATACAGAAGGGGTTTAGGGTTACAGGTGTATCTACTGTACCTTCAAAGAACATGTCTTTTTCCGTTCATAGAGAGGAAATTTTATTTGATTTTGCAGAGAGTTGGGAACATCAAATCCAGTTTTCACCTCTTGTATCATGATCCCACTAATCCATTTACCCACATTGGAGCCATGGATGTTTGCATTTATTTTGTTCAGATTGTCCCACTCAAGATGAAACACGTCATTGCCCTCAACAGTAATAATTTGTGGACTGAAAGAATAGAAAATCTCATCTCTCCTGGATTTCTTTTTTGCTGGATCAAACTGTTTAGACTCACCATTATTTTTTTCCTTGTGTTTCTTTGGCATTATTAGTGAGAATCAGCCTATATTTATAGAAACTTTAAAATCCCTTATTTTTCAACATTTCAAACTGATGAAAATTAAATAACTGTCTGAACCCTAATACCAATGCCTACAACAAAATGCCAGAATAATTTAAAGGGTGTAGTTTAGAATTTAATAGTTTGTGCTAATGCTAACTTGTAAATTTGCAAATGTGTGTCGACATCCAAGATGGCTGACAAAATAAAATCCTGGCAAATTGTTTTTAAGTAAAAAATATGTATAGCCTATAAACCATTTTGTAGTTAAAAATGATCACAATTGCCATACATGAAGCGGGTCGACTTGACACGTCATCGAGATAAGCTGAGATTGCCATGGAAATGCACTACTATTGATTTTACAAAGTTTATCTATTTATTTGGGTGACAATGCTTCATAAATCCTCCAGTCATGTCACTACCCATTTCCATTAATTCCTCATGCCAAAATGGAACAAAAACTGGGGTCATTTGCCTCTGCACAATGTCTAGTTAAGTCAACATGTTGATTTTACATTCTCTTTTTTGCATTTGTGGAAATACAGGATGGCAAACAAAATGGCACAATGAATATACATGTGACAAAATTTCAAGGGATATCATCAACTTATGTTTACTATACATGTTGAAGATTATAAATATACAAAGCTTTGAAAAAAATACCAATATGGTGTACAGGGGAGTAGTTCCTGCAATTCAGTTTAGGCAAATTTTAGCATTTTTTTGTGTTTACTCCAGCTATTATGCATCAAACATGATATAATCATAGGAATCTTTTTTCCAACCAATTAACCATGAAAAGACAAAAATAAAATGGGGTGAATGGTGTCTGTTGGATGTATAGTTTAGGAGYTATGTTGATTTAAAGTTTTCATTATTCACAATGGAAAGTCCAGGTCGGCCATTAAAGATGGTCAATAAAAACATATATGGGACAATAATTTGCTCTGGGGCCAACACAATCTATTTACTAGACACCTTAAGGAGTACAAAAAGTTAAGTTAAAAAATATATCTTTCGGATGCATGGGACCCCCTCCTTCCTACTAGACTAATTGTTCTGATTCTGATAAGACCCCTGCCTGGCAGGGTCCAGGCTGGAGCTGGACTGAAATGGAGTTCAGATCCTTTAAGAAAGATTTTTAGAAGAGAAGACTTGTTTTCTGCAAACTTATTGGTCACATTTTTCTTACACTCTCTCAGACCACCTGTCTTCTCTGATCAAAATATGGACATTTTGGTCCTGAAGGAAGTGTCCTTTCTCCTTGAGATGTATAGGACAGCTGAGTGTGGTGCTGAAGAGCTGTTCTCCTGTTCTGACGTGTCTGTGGAGAGGCTGCTCTGAACCTAACCACTCATTTTCTTTCTTTTGTAGACTAATAACAGCATTTGTCTTCTTTATATTTTCTTCATCTCATCCTTTCTGCTGTCATTTTTCTTCATGCTGATTATAATTGCTTGCAAAATGAGTATTCTTAACAAAAGACTTGCTCTTCAGGCCACTGTGACAGATCTCTGCTTTACTCAAAGATACTTCATCTCATTCATGGTATCCTCTTTGTGTTTTCCCTGTTGATTGAGTTCCTTTTGTTTAACTGATGCCTTCAAACTTTGCTTTTCCCTGTCAAGTTCAAACATTTCATTTAAAAACCCATCTTTCCTCTTTTATAGGCTTGCAGTGCTAACACGTCAGCTTCTTTAAATTGCATTAATTTCCTTTGTGTTTGACTTTCTGCTTGTTTATCCAAGTTCATCATGTTTTATTTTTCTGTGACATGTTGCAGTGTCTGCAGTGAATGAAGCTCACGTGAGGATAGAACAAAGTTATGTTCAGAGATTTTCTTTGTATTCTCTTCTTTCTGTCTGTGGTAGAAAAAAATAAGACATTCTATCTTCATTTAGAAAATATTATGGGTTCATTTCACTTGTCAGATCAGTGATTTTGCTAAATTAGCAGAATAAATGTATTTCTCATTGTGACAGCATTGTGTTTATTTGTTTCTTCTGCTCTGTTGTCTTTAGGGATTCCTTCAGGGATTTATTTCCTCTCATCTCCTTCTGAACACATGTATCACAAACAAGCTGAGTTTAATCATTTAGTTTCTGTCTTTGATGAACCATGAATGACAGGTGAGTTAATCGGATCTTCTGTCTGCTTCTTTCTGGACAAGCATTATGTTGTGCAGATAAAATGTAAAAGAAACACACTAAGGAAGGTCACACTGTGAGACTTGCCACGTTTGAGTCATCAATCAATGAGCAGACAGCTGTAGAAACTATTCTCCCTCCAGGATTTCAGCTTTGTTTTGGGATTGTTGCAGCCCAAAATGACTGCTTTTCTGGCAGCTTTTTCCAAACATTACAGGCAAATTAATTTAGAAAGCTGCAAGTAATCTTTCTAAGAAAAAGGCCCAGGATTTTGTTGTGTCAGGGGCTTCTGATGTTATCAGTCCATGAAATGGACGTTATTGGGCGTTATTAGTCCCATTCAATGGCTTCAGAGGGTCCCTACTGTGCCTTCTAGGCTTCAGACTGTCCCAACAGTGCCCCCTAGTGGGTTAATATATCAATGACAATGAATGTGTAAATAACCAAAAGATACTGCAATAAATTTGTTGTGTCCGTGTTGGTCTCGGGCCCTGGTCTCCAACCCTCTGGTCCGATACTCTACCCATTGTCCTGTTGGAAGGACACAATATACAACCGATGGAGGGCGGTGTCTTTAGCACTAACCATGTCATTTGCTCTAAAGTTAACCTTAGTGGCTTTAAACCTCATATTAACCAGTTTTGTATGCCTCATATTAACCAGATAGTGGTTTTATGCCTCATATTAACCAGATAGTGGCTTTATGTCTCATATTAACCAGATAGTGTATGCCTCATGTTAACTAGATGGTGGCTTTATGTCTCATATTAACCAGATTTTGTATGCCTCATGTTAACTAGATAGTGGCTTTATGCCTCATATTAACCAGATAGTGGCTTTATGTCTCATATTAACCAGATTTTGTATGCCTCATGTTAACTAGATGGTGGCTTTATGTCTCATATTAACCAGATTTTGTATGCCTCATGTTAACCAGATAGTGGCTTTATGC
>NW_013953065.1:211225-220704 GCF_001266775.1 Austrofundulus limnaeus
CCTCATATTAACCAGATAGTGGTTTTATGCCTCATATTAACCAGATAGTGGTTTTATACTTCATATTAACCAGATAGTGGTTTGTTTTATGAAAAATATTTTAATTTATACAGGATCAGGAGATGGTCGCCACAATGAATAATTAAAAGGAACAGACTCAAGAACTTCACACTGAAACTGCATCTGCTAGAATGAATGTATCAATTTATTCTGCCACAGATACCAGCAAAATAATGCAATCTCACACGTTTCACGTTTCAACAATGTTGATGCTTCAACAATAAATCAAATCAAACTCTTACCGTGACACAGGACTGGAGAGCCATCAGTCCGGGCAGAGTAAGCATCAACAGCTGGGTGTCCGTACGCAACTCACAGCAGACTCTGCTCGGAGTTCAGGCTCACTTCCTTTTATATCTACCAAGGCACGGATCACATGTGAGCGATATGGGCCAAATCCTGCTCCCAGGTGTTCCTGCGGCAAGACAACTCCTTAGTTTCAACAGAAACGAGACGCCATCTCCCAATCTCTTAGTTAATGGTAAAAACAATTCCATATATGGGTGTAATAAGTCACTGAAACAAGTCTAGTTGTTTCCAAAACAAGGTCTCCATTAGGCATCAACAGGTAAAACCACATTCCATTAATGATACAATGTAGTCACACACACTTAAACATTTAAGACTGATCAGAGAACAAAACATATTAATTCTTTATTCATGGTTTTATGCCTCATATTAACCAGACAGTGGCTTTATGCCTCATATTAACCAGAGGTTTTATGCCTCATATTAACCAGATAGTGGTTTTATATCTCATATTAACCAGATAGTGGTTTTATATCTCATATTAACCAGATAGTGGTTTAATGCCTCATATTAGCCAGATAGTAGTTTTATGTCTCATATTAGCCAGATAGTGGTTTTATGTCTCATATTAGCCAGATAGTGGCTTTATGCCTCATATTAACCAGATAGTGGCTTTATGCCTCATATTAACCAGCTAGTGGTTTTAAGCCTCATATTAACCAGATAGTGGTTTTATACCTCATATTAACCAGATAGTGGTTTTATGCCTCATATTAACCAGATAGTGGTTTTATACCTCATATTAACCAGATAGTGGTTTTATGCCTCATATTAACCAGCTCACAATCAGAAGCCATTCAATGAGATGGGGAACCCTGCTAACCGGCACAGGCGGGGCATTCTGAAGCCATTCAAAGGGACTGATAATGCCTAATAACATCCATTTCATGAATGATAACATCAGAAGCGGGTGGTTGTGTTTAAACAGTGCCTTTACTTCTGCTCTGTTCTGTTGTTCCTGTGAGGAGAAGCTAATCAGAATAAGATACAGTTGAAAAAAACAGCAATCATAATCTGAGATGTCATTTGTTAATAAAGTTTGTGAGCTTATTTCTCATCTCCAGTTTAATTACAACCTCAACAATAAAACTGTTGATGTGTAACACTAAGAGCACCTCACCTTTTCTGCCACACACTGGAGACACTCCTGCATCATTCACAATGTAGCAGAAAATATTTGACCATTACATGCTGGTCAAATGCTACTGGAGACGAATGCACAGTTCCTGAAATAAAATTTGTTGAGGTGGGTTCTGTCAAGCAGTACAAAGCTGCTGTAGGAGTGGAAGAGTTTTCAAATGTTACCTTAGAGACAAAATATTGCATGCCTCTGACTTTGGTGAAATCCTGGGAAATGACTGAAAACAATTACAGACTGTCCATGTTTTTAAAATATCCCATCTCTCAGATAAGCTGTCATGTCTTCTTCCAAGGGTCGGAGCAGAGCAAAGATGAAACAACGTTCCAGAACTGTCTGATTAGTAAAGGCCCCTCAGCTGTACATCGCTCACTGGAGGTCTGCACAGACTCAATGTGGACTCGAAGCGGCCGTCCGCCAAACTGGTCTGCGCTAAGATCAATATCTTACGTCCCTGGTGTCGCACAATAAACTGCCAGGCGAATACTGCTTTGGATGCAACACCAAGCCAATAACGTTGAGAATCTGTGTAATTTGGAAAGAAATGGAATCAAAATTTGTAGAGCGTCTCATGGAGGAGATTAGAAAACTTTATGATGCATCAGTGAAGGAATATAAAGACTTAATTTGTGGGAGAAATCCTGGCTCAGATCCTGGGTAAGTTATTTTGTTGTTTTAAGAACATCAGCAAGGTTAGTGACATTTTTCTTATTTACCAATTAAAATGAAATGTTAAGCACAGCTCGGTTGGTGGGTAGTGGAGCACGGTGTCATGGCACTTTCTGTGGTGGGGCGGTTCTTTCTTTTTCTCCTTCTTTCTTCCTTTGTTTATTATCACACTTTCTTCTTCTATTGTTTTTCTTCTTCTGATACAAAATTATTTCCACACAAGCACACATACTCATGCATACCTACAGTATATCCCATACATACAAATAGAGTACTTCATAAAGAAACATATGCTTCACTTATCTTCACAGCACCTACATCTTTTTTCTATACTACTATCTTCAAAATTTTTACATAGACAACAATCAGTTATTATGATTTTCCCTGGGTCCTTTTATCTTTATGATAAAGTGTGGTTTAACTATATTTACACATGTACACAGATGGGCATTTTAAGATTTATCACATGACCAAAGATCTCTGTCTCGTCCCTCATTGGAACCTCCACGCTCGCTGACAAACGGCTCTGGATCCACAAACACGTCTCAGGATTCAGAGGTGGGTTAGCTTTCATGTTTTTGCTATCCACCGTCTGGTCATGTTTTACCTGGAAGCTTCCCCGCTCTAACACTTCTCTCATCTTCCTAGTAAACAACGGTGACGTCATCGCCACCAGACGTTGCGGCGTGTGTGACGCTTCTGTTTGGAGTCCTGAAATTCAATTAATTAAATATTTAAACCTTTCTCGTTGTTTGGTTGTTGCTTTGAATTCCTCCCATGCCGACATAACAATCAAGGGCGATTTAGGACTTGAAGTAGAACCATGCAAAGGAAGATAATCCAGTCAGTTGAAGAAATTCCCCAAACAAATTGTCGAGCATCAGCAGCAAAGCAGAAAATGATGTAAGTTACCTCATGTCTGTCCTCACCCTGTCTCCTGAAAACAGGAGCAGGTGTACGGAGGACGACGGTTTGGTAGGAGCTCAAATGTTTGCGGTGCTTGTTAGCAAAGCAGTCTTTCACTTTCAGCCAGTTGCAGGTATCACTCCCACTGAACTTGCTCCAACTAGGACATGAAAAAAAAAACTTGTTTTAAATGACTTCTTCTCTTCCCTTGCTTTCAACTGTATTATTAGACAACTGGCAGTGACTTATTTTGACATACAGAGAACTACTAGATGGAGGAATACAGGAAGAGCAGCAGTTGTCTTTGAAAAGTACTGGCTATTGTTAGGCATAATATAACTATTTTGTTAACAACAGGAACCGCACAGGCCACCAAACTAACATGTTATTCTTTGCCTTTAGGGATCACCACAGCAGATCAACTGCTTCCAAGCCCAGTTTCCACCAGCACACTGCTAACAGCACCAAAGGTGGACGCTTTTATCTTGGGCCCTGACCAATCAGTAAGGCTTACATATGATCCAGTAGGGCAGTCATAGAAATGTTGGTTTAGGCACAGATTTTTCACCTGATTATCTTTCTGACACAACCCACACCATTTCTGCAACTTGAAACTGGCACCAAAATATTACCAAAGTGCCCATTCAGTGTTTCATTTAAATGAAGGCGATACATCAATAACAGAGGCTGGTTTTCCACTCAAGGTCTTAGGTAAACATAGGTCACATTATTCAATGACAAAAACTCCACTCACCCAACAAAGGCTAAAGAAAGTATATAATTACAACCAATGCTATCAAAACACCAACTTTGTTGGTCCCAACACCAGCTTTGCAGACTTTGTCTTGGTGGAATGAGTATTCATCCATGTACACTGTAGTCATGTCTCTACAGATGGTAGCATCAAAGTAGTGATGATTTGGATCCACACGTATTTGGGGTTTTTTGTCGACTGGCATTTGAGTTGCTGGTACATCTTGTGTACAGCTTTAGCAGATTGACAAGTCGGTTCCCAGATGCGATTTTCTGTTTTGTCCATAGCAGATTTCTGGGTCAAAACTTTGTAGTGCCATGAGCCACGTGGCCACACGTGAGTTTGTCACTACACCATCTCTGATGCGTTGGCTGTTTAGGAAAGTCACTGGCTGATGTGTTTCCACAACGATTTTTTTGTCTGCCTATGTAGTTAGAGGTGTTTTACTGCCCACACAGTGGTCAGTAGGGCCTTCTCACAGTCTGAGTATTTTAGCTCAGGGCCTGCCATTGTTTTACTGGCGTAGGCCACCACACGTTTGTCTCTGTCGTGGATTTGGTACAAACCTGCACTTAGACAGTGAGCTGAGAAGCCCACTTCCAAATGGAAGTCTTTGTTGTAGTCTGGGTARGCCAGACATGGGGCGGATTTTAGGTTGTCTTTGAGGGTGTCCATTGCCTGCTGCTGTCTGTCAGTCCAGACAAATGGAATGTCCTTTTTTAGCAGTTCAGTCAGTGGTTTTGCCAGATCTGCATAGTTTTCTATAAATTGGCGTGGGTAGTTAGAGACGCCCAGAAAACTCTGCAGTTCTTTGAGATTGGAGGGAGTTTTGAGGTTGTCTAGGCCTTGGGTGCGACTAAGTTGTGGTTGCACTCCTTCAGGACCTACTAGTAGGCCCACATAGTCAACTTTAGTTTTGCGCCATTGGCATTTTGACAGTGAGATTTTGGCACCAGCAGTTGTCAACTGATTTAGAACGTGGTCTATTTCAGTCAAATGTTCCTCCAGAGTTGGTTGTCTCAAGAGAATGTCTTCGACATAAATCAGAGTCCCCCGTTCATAAGCGTCTGGACACGCTTTGTTCAGAAAAATGTTGAACACTGCAGGTGAGTTAGCATAGCCAAAGGGACACCTGGTGAAGGTGTATTGACGGCTAGCAAAGGTGAAAGCTAATTTGTGTTGGTCCTCGGCTTATACAGGTATGGTCCAGAAACCAGAAGTCACATCGAGTGTTGAGAAGTACTTACCGTTGGTGACCTTGAGCAGTTCCTGCTAGAGCTGAGTCATGGGCCACCTGGACAAGGGAACTTATTTGTTCAGCTTTCTGTAGTCTATTGTGAGTCTCCACTTCCCTTTTGGTTTCAAAACTGGCCATAAAGGCGCAGAGTAAGTGCTGTTGCACGGTCTGATAATACCTTTTTCCAAAATATTATCATTGATTTCTTGGACAGGCTGATGCGCTGCCAAAGGGATTTTTTATTGTCTGACATATGTTGGTGGAGAATTTGGTGGGGTTGGGATGAGTACTGTGTGGAGTGAGGTCAGTCCGCAGTCCARTGAGTCAGTTGAGAATGACTTCTCATACTTTAGGAAAACTTTGCGAAGTTTGTTTCTTTCTTCATCAGTTGTTAGGGCATTGGCTTGGGTGACCACCTGTTCAATCAGTGAAGGAATTGAGGAGGGATCTTGTTCTGTAGGGAGCTCCAGCGGATCCCCCTCCATGTCGTCGAGCCTGCTAACAGGTAGGACGCTGTAGGTTTGAGGCTCTGAGCTGTCTTCCTGGTTGAGATCGATCCTTCTGACTGTGCCACAGTCGAAATCGGTGGCTGAGAAGATAGCTATGGCCTGTGTTGGTTTTGTGAACAAGACCAGCTCAGTGTGGTGATCTGGGATTAAATTCTCAGGAATTTCTCCCAGAACTGGAATGCTCAGTTCAAAGTCATGAAAATCGGTGCTGATTAACCATCCTAGTGGCGTGTTTTTAGGGATCACTATCTCTTCTGTGTCTGTGTTGCACACAGTGAGAGAAGTAGTCCTGGAGTTGAGACTCACCTGTGTTGTGGCCTCGAGGGAGAGTCCTAGGTTTAAGAACCTAGGAGATGGTTGAAAGAGAGCCTGTTTGTGGTCAATAGCTTTACCAGCTAGGATGTGGATTTGCACCAAAATGTTTGTTGCTTGAGGAGGGACTGTGGTAAGTTGTTTGTTGGTGACTTGACAGACGTCAGGGATGGTCTGTCCCGCCTTTAGGTTAACTGTGTCTAGCGCAGAAAGTTCTTTTGGGGTTGTTTTCAGGGACCACAGTACATTATTGATGGTTTCCACTTGGACACCTAGTCTCACCAAGATGTCAGAACCTATGTAGACCAAATGTGGAAGGTTTGGGACCACGAGGATCGGATAGACCAGTTCTCGTAGGTTCCAGATCAGTTTCAGGTTAATGACTCCTGTTGCAGTCAGAACCTGTTTGCTGTTTGGGTCTGTTGGGAAGTGAAAATATATTTTCACCAGCTGTAGGCCTAAATGTTTTTCAGCTAAGTTTTCATAGAAGACCTGGCTGATTGCAGATTTATCTGTCCAGAGGGATAGGACAGCATCATCCATGTGGGATCCTTGGATCTGTAGGCCTTTCACTACCTGTGGTAGGTAGTTTTCTGTGTTTGCTGACTGTGTCAGATCACAGAGGAAGGTGTCGTGTGTCAGAGTCGGTTTCTGCGGTTGAGCTGCCGCTGACTCAGACGCAGTTGAGGTCTCACTCACCAGGTCTCTGTTCTCAGGTGAGGGGTCAGTCGTGCCCTCTGCAGTGTCCACTGCTAGGCACTCTATGTCCCACTCAGGTGGGAGGGTTTATGGTGCTGATTCTCCGGTTCTAGTCCAGAGTGTTCTATCCACCCAATCTGCCTGTGTGCGGACTCTGTACAAGAGGTCTTGGCCAGCTAGGAATGGGATAGAGTCAAGTGGCGACACATACACTGGGTGTATGAATGTCATCCAGCTGAGCTATATCTGTATCAAAGATGTAGGGGTCACCTCAAGTGAAGAAACAAGAGTTACTGCCTCAAAGCAGGTCTCGGAAAGGCCTGACAGAAGGCAGGAACACTGAACTCTATTTTAGGCCATGACAGGTCATTTCAACCTAGAAGAGAATTTGAGAGTAAACAGATAATGAACAGAACAATCTTCTCTGTTCGTGATTCATTTATTGTTTAACTAAGAATGTTTATGCATTTGTTAATCATAATAATGACTGTGACAAAGAAGGAAGAATCTCTTCTACTCTTTTATCATGCCTAAAAGATTAATTAATGGTATAAAAATCACAGAGAAAATCATCACCATGTTTTCATTGTGTTTTTATGTAAATCACTGTTTTTATTTTACTGGAAACATCAGTAATATAATTTTGAGTTTTTCTTGAGAAAATCTTTCATTTATCTGGACCAACAAAGTTTCAGACTGATTATTTAAACAGAAATGTTAATTAATCATAAATGTTTTACAGTGATCCCTAAAAACACGCCTGTAGGATGGTTAATCAGCACCGATTTTCATGATTTTGAACCGAGCGTTCCAGTTATGGGAGAAATTCCTGAGAATTTAATCCCAGATCACCACACTGGGAAGGTATTGTTCACAAAAGCAACACAGGCCACATCTATCTTCTCAGCCACCGATTTCGACCGTGAAACAGTCAGAAGGATCGATCTCGACCAGGAAGATAGCTCAGAGCCTCAAACCTACAGCGTCCTACCWGTTARCAGGCCGGACGACATGGAGGGGGAGCCGCTGGAGCTCCCTACAGAACAAGACCCCTCCTCAATTTCTTCACAGATTGAACAGGTGGTCGCCCACGCCGACGCCCTAACAACTGATGAAGAAAGAGACAAACTTCGCAAAGTTCTCCTAAAATATGAGAAGTCATTCTCAACTGACTCACTGGACTGCGGACTGACTTCACTCCACACAGTACGCATCCCAACCCCACCAAATTCTCCACCAACGTATGTCAGACAATATAAAATCCCTTTGGCAGCGCATCAGCCTGTCCAAGAGATCATTGATAACCTTTTGGCAAAAGGTGTCATCAGACCGTGCAACAGCACTTACTCTGCGCCTTTATGGCCAGTTTTGAAACCAAATGGGAAGTGGAGACTCACAATAGACTACAGAAAGCTAAACAAACAAGTTCCCTTGTCCAGGTGGCCAATGACCCAGCTCCAACAGGAACTGCCCAAGGTCAACCCAACTTTTGCTAGCCGTCAATACACCTTCACCAGGTGTCCCTTTGGCTATGCTAACTCACCTGCAGAGTTCAACATTTTTCTGAACAAAGCGTGTCCAGACGCTTATGAACGTGGGACTCTGATTTATGTCGATGACATTCACTTGAGACAACCAACTCTGGAGGAACATTTGACAGAAATAGACCATGTTCTACATCAGTTGACAACTGCTGGTGCCAAGACCTCACTGTCAAAATGCCAGTGGTGCAAAACCAAAGTGGACTAGGTGGGCCTACTAGTAGGTCCTGAGGGAGTGCAACCACAACTTAGTCGCACCCAAGGCCTAGACAACCTCAAAACTCCCTCCAATCTTAAAGAACTACAGAGTTTTCTAGGTGTGTGTAACTACTCACGCCAATTCATAGAAAACTACGCAGATCTGGCAAAACCACTGACTGAACTGCTAAAAAAGGATGTTCCATTTGTCTGGACTGACAGACAGCAGCAGGCAATGGACTCCCTCAAAGACAGCCTAAAATCTGCCCCATGTCTGGCCTACCCAGAAAACAACAAAGACTTCCATTTAGAAGTGGGCTTCTCAGCTCACTGTCTAAGTGCAGGTTTGTACCAAATCCACGACAAAGACAAACCTGTGGTGGCCTACGCCAGTAAAACAATGGCAGGCCCTGAGCTAAAATACTCAGACTGTGAGAAGGCCCTACTGACCACTGTGTGGGCAGTAAAACACTTCTCTAACTACATGGGCGGACAAAAAATCATTGTGGAAACACAACATCAGCCAGTGACTTTCCTAAACAGCCAACGCATCAGGGATGGCGTAGTGACAAACTCACGTGTGGCCACGTGGCTCATGGCACTACAAAGTTTTGACATAGACATCCGCTATGGACAAAACAAAAAATCCCATCTAGGAACCGACTTGGCAATCTGCCAAAGCTGTACACAAGATGTACCAGCAACAGATACGCCAGTCGACAAAAAGCCTCAAATAAGTGAGGATCCAAATCAACACTACTTTGATGCTAACATCTGCAAAGACATGACTACAGTGTACGTGGATGGATAGTAGTGTTTACTTTGCTCTACCGACTGTTAGTCAGGCTTGCATCAAATGCTGAAGAACTTAAAGGGTACTCATTAGTTGTTAACAGTGTATTGTTGAGTGCATAATTTAAGAAAGGACCTAGTATGCTCAGTTCAGTGTTTTAGATAAACAGTTCATTGCATGTAATAGGAATATCTATTGGAGAAAATTTATTTTTGGACAGTTTCATAGAGTCTAAGGAGGACCTTGTTTGTGATACAGCCTGCATTTTGCATTTGTAAATTGATAGACATGGCTCAAGTGTGTTTGAAATTTACAGGAAAATGAGAGGGAGTAGCCACAAAAGCACCTTTGTAG
>NW_013953066.1:0-2494 GCF_001266775.1 Austrofundulus limnaeus
TCTCATGTCTCACTGCAGATGTCCTCATGTCTCATTACAGATGTCCTCATGTCTCATGTCTCATTACAGATGTCCTCATGTCTCATTGCAGATGTCCTCATGTCTCATTACAGATGTCCTCATGTCTCATGTCTCACTGCAGATGATGGATCACAGCTCCAGAACCAGAATCGGCCCGCTGTCAGGAGGAGTTGACAGGAAGGAGAACCAGAGCAGAGGACAGATGAGCGCCTGCAGCTGAACGGGTTTGGACCAGAACCACATCAGACAGGTGGACACAACACCTGTTGTGACAAACGCAGCTCAGAGACACTTCCTGCATCTTAATGACCGTCTGTAAATATTTGAGCCTGTTGGACAAAACTAATAAATCCAAACATTTAAAAAAACTGTTTAATAATTCAAGCCTGAAGGAAAAGTTCAAACTAATCTAAAAACTAGAGTTAAAGAACAAAAAGAACAAAGTGTCTGCTGCCACCCAGTGGACAGGAGGAGGAGCTGCAACATCTTTACTGAAACCAGAACCACACAATGAGACTTTTAATTATTTTTACAAGATTAAAGTCATAATGTTACAAGAATAAAGTCGAGATATGAAAAAAAGTCAATCTTACATGTGTTTATTTCCTGTTCCTCATTTTCCCCACACTGTGTCCATCCATGTGTCTGTTTATAATCTGTGACCTGGATCACTGTTATTAATGATTTCATCCAAATTAACCACATGACTCAATCTGTCAATCATCCATTAATTACAAAACTTCTTCAGTTTATATTCGTTTGCAATTTCCAAGTTCTGCTCCTGATAATTAGATACTAATGTGCTAAAAGATTAACTATTTGTTTTTAATATTAAAGAACTTGACAACATTCCTCATTTTAATGTTGATAACTGCAGCTTTTTCATGACTTTTCTCCTAATATGACTTTAATCCCATAATGTTACATTATTCTTGTAATATTACGACTTTATTTTTTTACACATTCATTGTTGAAATATGAGTTTCTCATAATTAAAAATCTAATCTTTAATCCTGATACGTCCTCATAGAAAACACAGCAAGAATGTTGCAAATTTTTTAAATAATTTGAAGAGATTTCTTTTAAATTCAACAAGGAGAAACAGTTCAAAAAGTTACAAAATGAGCCGAATGAGCCGAAGACTTTGATTAGTGAATTTAAAATCAGCCGAAGGTGTGAGAGCTGTCAGGTGGAACAGTTTGGATCACTTCAGAGCTGCTGCTGCTTTCTGTAGAATTATACAGCAAAGTTTATCAGCTGGAAAACTAAATGTTGCTTTTCTGTCTGTAAACAGAAGCAGGTCCATCAGAACCGGGTCCATCAGAACCGGGTCCATCAGAACCGGTTGGACTTTAGAATAAATAACCAAAAACATCCTGACGATGTGAAACAAACTGAAGTCAAAAGTTCAGAAATATGAAGAAATAAGAACTTCTGGACCGTCCAGTTTTACAAACGTCTCTGCAGGACCAGAACCAGGACCAGAACCGGTCCGGAACGTTCTGAGTTCTAACGAGTCAGACGCCAGCGCCGCTCTAAAACACGCGGTCGAACTCGGTCTGGTTGGTGGTGGCCGGGTTGCGGTTCTGGTTGGGCTGCGGCTGGGGCATGTGGCTCCTCCTCCTGGGCGGGGCCAGGTACTCGAACATGGACGTGTTGTGGGTGGACAGCATGTTCTTCAGGTCCGACGGCATGGGGTCGGACCAGAAGAAGTCGTGGTTGAGCGCGTCGTCGCTGTCTGTGCGCTGAGCCGGGTCCAGGACCAGGAGCTTGTCGATCAGGTCCAGGGCGTAGGGGTCTTTGACGTAGGCCTTGAGGCGGTCCTTCACCTTCCTCTTCTGGCCTTTGGGCAGCTCCATCTTCTGGTACAGCTCGTACTTCTTGTCCACGCCGGGCCACACCTCGGGGGTGATGGACCCGCACAGCTGGCTGATCAGGGTCAGCTGGTGCTGCTCCGTGTTGCCCTGCATGATGGGACTCCTGGTCCACATCTCCGCCATGATGCAGCCCGCCCCCCACAGGTCYATGGGGGGTCCYTAGTCCCGCTCACCTGTAGACAAGGAAGCGGGTCAGGTTCTGGGTGTCCCTCCAGATCTAACGGGTTTTTAGACTAAGAACTGACCCAGCAGCAGCTCTGGGGGTCTGTACCACAGCGTGACCACCCGGTTCGTGTACCGGTTCCCCTGACTGTTCTTAGCCAGGCTGAAGGCCCGAGCCAGACCGAAGTCCGCCAGCTTCAGGACCCCGTCTCTGGTGATCAGAACGTTGGCCGCCTTCATGTCTCTGTGCAGAATCTGGAACAGAGAGAGGAGCGTCAAGAGACCCGGGTCCTCAGATCCACAACTGGATCCTTCAGAGCCTCAGAGTTCCTGGGCCTGTCTGAGGACAGTTAGCGCTAGGCCTGTCACGATAACAAATTTTGCTGGGCGATTAATTGTCTCAAAATTTATTGTGATAAGCGATAATATTGCCT
>NW_013953066.1:3494-9043 GCF_001266775.1 Austrofundulus limnaeus
GATGGTTAGCTGGTCCTGGAGGACTCTAGCAGGTCTTAAAAAATGTTAGCTGGTCCTGGAGGACTCTAGCGGGTCTTAAAAAATGTAAGCAGGTCCTGGAGGACTCTAGCAGGTCTTAAAGGATGGTTAGCTGGTCCTGGAGGACTCTAGCAGGTCTTAAAGGACAGTTAGCTGGTCCTGGAGGACTCTAGCAGGTCTTAAAGGACAGTTAGCTGGTCCTGGAGGACTCTAGCGGGTCTTAAAGGACAGTTAGCTGCTCCTGGAGGACTCTAGCGGGTCTTAAAGGACAGTTAGCTGGTCCTGGAGGACTCTAGCGGGTCTTAAAGGATAGTTAGCTGGTCCTGGAAGACTCTAGCGGGTCTTAAAGGACAGTTAGCTGGTCCTGGAGGACTCTAGTGGGCCTTAAAAAATGTTAGCGGGACCTGGAGGACTCTAGCAGGTCCTGGTCTCACCTTCTTCATGTGGATGTAGTACAGGCTGTTGAGCAGCATCTGCATGACCTTCTTGATCTCGGGCAGCGTGAACTTGACATTAGCATTGCTCAGTAGCCCCGCCAGGTCGTGCTCACAGAATTCAAACACCAGGTAGATGCTACCTTTGTACCTGTTGAACTGTGTGGCTTCAGAACCAGAACCAGAACCATCGTTATCACAGAGCCTGAAAACAAGTCCTTCCTGTCAGGCGAAGGTTCTGGTACCAACCTTCGGTTCTGCAGATCTCGATCAGATTCACCARGTTCTCATGTTTTAACMCCTGCAGGATCTTGATCTCTCTCAGAGCTGTGATCTGGAACTGGACCAGGACAACCGAAGAGAAAAATAAAGTTTAAAAAGCTAACGATGCTGTTTACAACCTTGGAGTTAAAAACAAACMGGTTCTGGTTCTGTTCTGACCCCTTCTTTCCAGTTCTCCATCAGAACTTTCTTCAGAGCCACCTTCTCTCCGGTCTGCCGGTGTTTCGCTTTGAACACCTCCCTGAGAYGAACACAATGACGTCACTTTCAWACAGCTTTAAACTGCAGTTTTAATAAACTGAAGCTAATACTAGAGAAAGTGCATTTCCTGRGAAAATGCTAGTGTGAATGCCTGTTGCTGAAAACTTGAGCTGAAAGCTGCTGAAGAAGCTGAAATTGAGCTGAACTTGTTTAATAGCAAAGACTTAAGAGTAAGTTACAATTGAAAAGCTATAAAAAGCAAAGAAAGGCAGAAAACTGTAAAAAGGAGCCAAATATAGCTGAAATAGCATAAAAAGCTAAAATAGCTGAATAAAGCAGAAAGCAATTGTAAGAAGGATAAATAGCTCAAATGAGCTACAATTACCTAAAACTTAAAAGCTTAATGTTGCTTTAAATTGATTTAAAAAAGGATAAGACAGTTGAAAAAAAAGGTTGTTTGAAGAAGTCATGAAAATGCTTAYATAAAACTTTAAAAAGGRCTAAAGTTGCCTTAAATTGCTTAAAAAAGCATAAGACAAATGAAAAAAGGGTCAAAGTTGTTTAAAGAAGTCATAAAAATGCTTAAATAAAAGCTTAAAAAGGCCTAAAGTTGCTTTAAATTGGTTAAAAAAGCACAAGACAGTTGAAAAAATGTCAAAAATGTTTGAAGAATTCATGAAAATGCTTAAATAAAACTTAAAACAGACCTAAAGTTGCCTTAAATTGGTTAAAGAAAGTATAAGACAAATGAAAAGGGTCAAAGTTGTTTAAAGAGGTCATGAAAAGGCTTAAATAAAACTTTTAAAAAGGCCTCATGTTGCTTAAATTAGTTAAAAAAAGCATAAGACCGCTGAAAATAGATCAAAGTTTGTTGAAGTGGTTGAAGAAATCATGAAATTGCTTTGCTAAAGCTGAAAAAAGGCTTCATGTTGCTTTAAATAAGTAAAAAATGGATAAGACAGTTGAATATAGGTCAAAGGTGGTTGAGCAAATCATTAAAATGCTTAACTAAAACTTAAAAAAGTCTTAATAAACTTTAAAGGGGTAAACTAATGTATAAATGGCTGTACAGAAGTAAAAAATGCTTAAACAGACAAACAGGACATAAATTGTACACAGAAGCTGTAAAAAGCCAAATGAATGTGTAATTGCATAAACATACATTGAAAATACACAAGCAGAAACCCACACAGTCACAAACATCAGTTGAACTCTCAGCTGCAGAGATTTGAACATTTCATCACTACGAGACACAGCAGGACACAAGAAAAAAACAAAAACTTGCACAAACTCAAATGCTGATTGTACAAGAACAGTTCAAGATTTTAAAAAGCTGAAATAATTCTGTAATAGTTGAAAGACTAAAGTTTTGTTTAAAGTTTGATTGATGTTTCTAGGCGCAAGTACGCTGAAGTAGTTAAAGTTTAAAAAGTAGTGAAATGCTGAAAGACTTCATGGAATTCCCATGTATGAGACCCCATGAGAGCAAAAATTGCACAAAAAAGCTGAAAATCCAAAAAGTTTAAAAGATATCAATACCATGAGACATAGCAGGATTCTCCAGAAGGAGCTGAACATTTTGATATATAAATTGTTGAAATAGCACAAAAATTGTGGAAGGAGAAGTGGTCCAAAAAACGTAATTGTGTGAAATTAGCAGCTAGCATAACACCAGGGAGCTGCAYCCTTGTTTTCTGTWATTTATTTCTCTGACATATACTGARATACTCATTTATCTGAAATATTTAAACACTAGAGTCTCACCCGAAGGTTCCCTGTCCGATTTTAGCCATTTTCTCATATTTAGATATCTCGTCGCATAAAGGAAACTCCACTCCATCGTAATATTTGGACATGATGGCTTCACGGTCGGGCCTGGAGGAGGGTAAAGACGTTTTATGACTTTATTTAAATAGTTATGAGAGAAGGGAGAACTGCAGAATAAACACTGAGATACCTGAAGACTTTAAAATATAACTTAGAAAACAAACTGGTGAATAAAAAAAGCTGTAAATCTTACTTTTCAGCCGCGGCTGAGCCGCTGGATTTCTCTCGTTGCATGTTGAATTCTGAGTGATTCTTCTTCTACAGTTTTATTTTCGGTAGCGTCACTGAGCGCTGACGTCGCCACCCGAAACCTGGCTGCAACTAAAAGAAACTTAACCTGCAGGTAAAGTTCATGGAAAATAACAAAAGTTCAAGTTGCTAACATTTTAAAACTTATTTTTTTAATATTATATTTAATCATGAAATTTATTATTTTTATTTCAAACTTTATTAATTTCTTAACCCTCTGAGGTCTGGGGTGTAAATGGCCGTTTTTGACTAACTTTGAATTTACTTCTACTGTATATTTTCACTTTAAAACTATTTACCTTGCCATGTTTGGTATCATTATTTTCAGCACAACCTCAGCTTTATGGTTTTAGTGTTTGTTTTATTTTGACAAATTGCACTGTCACAGTGAACAAAAAAAKCACAAAAAAATAAAATTCGAGTAGGAAAATTTTGGCTATTTTTATTATAAAATTCACAAAAATGTTTAACGAACCATTTTTCTAACCTATAATGAAAGTCTGTAGTGTAAATTTCATAAATGTGTACAAATTTAGCAAAAAACAAAATTATATCCATGTTTTTACATTAAATTGTGTGCAAATTCCCAGACGTTTTTTACAACAATTTACAAAATGTGTCACAATGACTCCTCCACAAATTCTCTCCAACCTTACAATGTCGTGTTTTTTTACAACCATTTCAAAAATGTGTGACAAACACTCAATCATAAAATCTCTCCAACCTTACAATGTCTCATGTTTTTGTTTTTACAACCATCAGTCCTGAACATCGGTAGATGAACCACAGGCGAATAGATCAGGAGACCCAAAGATTGATATACTGTAACTCTTCGTCTGTTTGAGCTCATTTATAGTTTTTCCACTGGCTTGTTTTTTCCTGCATGCTTGTTGGTGTTATCACAGATGGTTTTGACTGTATCAGAAGCAAAAAACAACAAAAAAANTTTTTTTTACCGACCTCAAAAAAAGTTATTGTGCAATTAATTGATTTATTGACTATCGCGACAGGCCTAGTTAGCGCGTCCTGGAGGACTCTAGAGGGTCTTAAAGGACAGTTAGTGAGTCCTGGAAGACTTTAGCAGGTTCTGGAGGACTCTAGAGGATCTTAAAGGACAGTTAGTGAGTCCTGGAGGACTCTAGCGGATCCTGGAGGACTCTAGTGGGTCTTAAAGGACAGTTAGCGGGTCCTGGAGGACTCTAGAGGGTCTTGGAGGACTCTAGAGGGTCCTGGAGGACTCTAGCGGGTCTTAAAGGACAGTTAGCGGGTCCTGGAGGACTCTAGCGGGTCTTAAGGGACAGTTAGCGGGTCCTGGAGGACTCTAGTGGGTCTTAAGGGACAGTTAGCGGGTCCTGGAGGACTCTAGCGGGTCCTGGAGGACTCTAGAGGGTCCTGGTCTCACCTTGTTCCTGTGGATGTAGTACAGGCCGTTGAGCAGCATCTGCATGACCTTCTTGATCTCGGCCAGCGTGAACTTGACGTTGGCGTTGCTCAGCAGCCCGGCCAGGTCGTGCTCACAGAAGTCAAACACCAGGTAGATGCTGCCTTTGTACCTGTTGAACTGTGTGGCTTCAGAACCACAACCAGAACCAGAACCAGAACCATCGTTATCAAAGAGCCTGAAAACAAGTCCTTCKTGTCAGACGAAGGTTCTGGTACCAACCTTTGGTTCTGCAGATCTCGATCAGATTCACCACGTTCTCATGTTTTAACAGCTGCAGGATCTTGATCTCTCTCAGAGCTGTGATAGGGAACTGGACCAGGACCACCAAAAGAAAAACATAAAGTTAAATAAGCTAACGATGCTGAATACAACCTCAGAGTTAAAAACAAACTGGTTCTGGTTCGGTTCTGACCCCTTCTTTCTCGTTCTCCATCAGAACTTTCTTCAGAGCCACCTTCTTGCCGGTCTGCCGGTGTTTCGCTTTGAACACCTCCCTGAGAATAAACATGATGACGTCACTTTCATTCAGCTTTAAACTGCAGCTAACTGAAGCTAACATTAGCAGCTAGCATAACACCTTGTTTTCTGCTATTTATTTCTCTGTCAGTAAAATGTTTGAACAGCAGATTCTCACCCGAAGGTTCCCTGTCCAATTTTAGCCATTTTCTCATATTTAGAGAACTCGTCGCAGAAAGGAAACTCCACTCCGTCGTAATATTTGGACATGATGGCGGCTTCACGGTCGGGCCTGGAGGAGGGTAAACACGTTTTATGACTTATTTAAATAATTATGAGAGAAGAGAGAACATCAGAATAAACACTGAGATGACTGAAGACTTTAAAATATAACTTATAAAACAAACTGCTGAATAAAAAAGTTGTAAATCTCACTTTTCAGCCGCGGCTGAGCCGCTGGATTTCTCTCGTTGCATGTTGACTTTCTGAGCACTTCTTCTTCTACGGTTTTATTTCCGGTTTCCAAACAGCGTCACTGTGCGCTGACGTCACCACCCGGAGCCTGGCTGCAACTACAAGAAGCTGCAGGTAAAGTTCACGGAAAATAAGTTCAAGTTCCTAACATTTTAATATTATTT
>NW_013953066.1:10043-16588 GCF_001266775.1 Austrofundulus limnaeus
TAACAAGACGTAAAATAAAATAACAAGACGTAAAATAAAATAACAAGACGTAAAATAAAATAACAAGACGTAAAATAAAATAACAAGACGTAAAATAATATAACAAGACGTAAAATAACAAGACGTAAAATAATATAACACGACAAACTGCAGCATCACATCAACTTAATGTGTCTTCAAGTAAGGAAACATTTAAAAACCATGTGGACATGACTTGAAGCTCCTTTAACCAATGACAGTGTGAGATGTGTCAGGTGATGAAGACGAGTGATGATGATGATGATGATGATGTTTATAAAGTGTCTCTTCAAACATCTTCATCAGTCTGAAGAGGAGTTCAGATTCATGTTTGATGTTTCTGCAGTTGATTTAACTTGACTAAATGAACCGGACTCTTTGGTATTTCCCTCTATGCTGTGACGTCACACGGAACCGGGTCTGGACCTCAGGACGCCGTCTGCACCCTGAACACGCTGCAGACCAACGCCAGCGCCCTGGAGCAGGTGCGGCGGGGGCGGAGCCTCCCCCAGCTGCAGCTGCAGGCCATGAGGGGGTTCCTGGAGCGGGCCGGCCTCACCGTGAGTTCATCCTCTCGGGAACTCGGACCCTGCGGGCCGGACCRGGGTCCTGAGTCTGTTCTGTGTTCTTACAGGTGGAGGAACTGGACCTGCTCAACATCATCCACATCACAGGAACCAAGGGCAAGGTGAGCTTCTGTCTGACYCCACACGCTTACAGCTGACCATGTGTCTGACGCTGGTTCTGGTTCTGGTCCAGGGTTCGACATGTGCCTTCACAGAACAGATCCTGAGGAGTTACGGCTTCAGAACCGGGTTCTACAGGTCAGAACTCGTCCCTCACCAGGAGCTCCTGGTCCTGTCAGCGTCTCAAATCTAACGCAGGTTTCTCTCCCTGCCGGCTCAGTTCTCCTCACCTGGTCCAGGTCCGGGAGAGGATCCGGATCAACGGGCAGCCCATCAGCAAAGACCTGTTCACCAAGTACTTCTGGCAGGTCTACGGTCGGCTGGACGAGACCAAGGAGGCCGCTGGAGGGGCCATGCCTGCGTACTTCAGGTTCCTCACCATCCTGGCCTTCCACATCTTCCTGCAGGAAAAGGTTTGTCCTCGGAGACCTGCGGCGAGGTCCTCGGAGACCTGCGGCGAGGTCCTCGGAGACCTGCGGGAGGTCCTCGGAGACCTGCGGGAGGTCCTCGGAGACCTGCGGCGAGGTCCTCGGAGACCTGCGGCAGGTCCTCGGAGACCTGCGGCAGGTCCTCGGAGACCTGCGGCCCAGCGGGAGGTCTGGTCTGGACTCTAATCAGCTGTTTGTCTCTGATCAGGTGGACGTAGCGGTGATTGAAGTGGGCATCGGTGGAGCGTACGACTGCACCAACATCATCCGGTCAGTCCTCTTCCACTACAGCCACTTGGTGTCGGTCCGGTTCAGTATGGTTCTGTACCATACATGCCAAACTCTTTGGATGTTTACCTGCATAAAAAGCCTCAAAAATCCGTAAATATTGCTAGAAATCCGTACAACTCATACTGCGCGGGGGGCTGGGGGGGTTGGGGTCCGTCAGCTGCACACATGACAGCTCCTGCTGCGAAGCAGGAGGGAGGAGAAAATTCTAAACTTATTTCTAGCAGCAGAACAGGTTGGAAGATGGCTGTGTGATGTTATTTATTGTTTTTTGAATCATCCTACAGGCTCTGACGTTAGTAAAATTTGAAAAAGAGGTTTTGAAAAAATTCGTAAGATTGTCCTATTCGTCCGTATACCTGCAAAATGACGTAAAATCCTTATAACTTACAGACAGTCCGTACAAGCTGACGTGTGTAGTACGGTACGGTTCAGTACTGTTCAAAGCCATTTCCATCAGTCCAGATTCTTGGAACCAGACCTTTTTTTAGTACCTACTTGGTTGTGGGTCCAAGTTGACACCAAAATGTGACGTCAGAACCCTGTTTGTCACTGATTGGCCGGGGGGTGGAGTCACTGGTTGTGTCAGAGCTGCCTTTACAACAACTCAAGTCTGCATTTTTACAGTTGTAGCAGTGACATTAGTCATGTTTACATCCAACTTTAATTTAAATTTTTAGTGAATTTTTAAAATTTTGCAAAAAGGAAAAGAAGCAGAAAAGTGAATCAGACGTGTTTCAGCTGGCTTCATGTGAATGAACCAGGTTACACAAAGTGTCGTTACATCAGAACTTATTCAGCAAATGTGTTTGCATCCCTCATTTTTCATTAACTCTTTTTAAAAAAAACCAAAACCTCCTCCAGCAACCGCCCAAAACACACCTACTGACCCGTACCGACACACCTACTGACCCGTACCAACACACCTACTGACCCGTACCAACACACCTACTGACCCGTACCAACACACCTACTGACCCGTACCAACACACCTACTGACCCGTACCAACACACCTACTGACCCGTACCAACACACCTACTGACCCGTGCCGACGCTGACCCGTGCCGACGCTGACCCGTACCGACGCTGACCTGTACCGACGCTACACTGAGTGGCACTAGTGGGAAAGGGGCATTGGACTCTTTACAGACACCATGTTTAATATCTGAGCTCATAAGATGTGTTTGTTGTGTGTTTGTTTGTTGTGTGTTTGTTGTTGTTGTTGGGCTCAGGAGGCCCTGGGTCTGTGGCGTCTCCTCTCTGGGCATCGATCACACTCAGATCCTCGGAGACACCATAGAGAAGATCGCCTGGCAGAAAGGAGGCATCTTCAAGGTGTGTTTGTTTCTCTAACTCATTAACACACAGACACACACACACACACGCACACAGACACACACACACACACACACGGCTCTAAAGTTCATCTGATTACACACCTTAATCTCTTCTCTTTCAGATCAATAATAAACTCCAGACTGTTGAAATATTTTTGTTTTTCATGAACTTCCTGTTGGTGTGTTTGTGTGTTTGGTTGGTGTGTTTGTGTGTTTGGTTGTTGTTGTTGTTGTTGTTGTTGTTGACACCTCCCTCCTCCCAGCCTGGGGTTCCTGCCTTCACGGTGCGACAGCCAGAAGAGGCCATGTCGGTCCTCAGAGAGCGATCCAGAGAGATCAGAGTGAGTCCAGTCTCGGGGGGGTGGGGTGGTCCCTGACCGGTCTGGACTCTGTGACCGGTCTGGACTCCCTGACCCCCCGCTCCCCCCGTCCTGTCCTTGTTGCAGTGTCCCCTGTGGGTGTGTCCTGAGCTGGACCAGTACCAGACGGACTCTGYACCCTTGAGTCTGGGCCTGGCGGGGCAGCACCAGCGCTCCAACGCCTCCCTGGCCCTGCAGCTGAGCCACACCTGGCTGCAGAGGAGATGTGGACCAGGTGGGACCAGAGACCAACCTCAGTCCGTCTCTGCTGGGTCTAAAGTCTAAATTCAGTTTGTGTGTCTGAACCAGATCAAAGCTCCTCAGTGTCTGAGCTGCAGGACTTCAGAGTCTCTCAGGCAGACTCCTTCAGACCTGGACCCTTCATGCTGAAAGGTGAGTTTGTGAAACTCTGGGTCTGCAGCCCCCCCCCTCTCTGACCCTGCAGGGTCGGTTCAGTACCTGTCTCTCTGGACCTCAGGGCTGGCGGACACGGAGTGGCCCGGCAGGACCCAGACTCTGAGACACGGAGCGGTGACCTACTTCCTGGATGGAGCCCACACCATGAGGAGCATGCAGGCCTGTGTGCAGTGGTTCAGAGAGGCCGTGGCCCCCCAGGAGAGGACCTCCAGGTAGGACCAGCCTGTCCCAGATAAGTTCAGTGAACAGAAACACCACCTGAGTCAACAGGAACAAGGTGACGCCCTGAAGCTGCCAGGAGCCGCCATCTTGGATTTTTGATTTGTGTTCAGAATTTGATGATGGTTGTTGTTGTCAGCTGATATTAAACTAATGTTCAGTTTTATACATCTAAAATTAGCTGATTATTTTATTTKTTATTATTATTATTAAATTTAATTTATTTTAAAGTTAGCATTAGCTGTTAGCTTATAATGAAGATTAAATTTTAAAATGTGATGGGCTCTTTGCACCACCAAAACAAACTTCGGCTCATATTGGAGCCATTTGAAATTGGCTGTGGCGGCCATCTTGAATTTCCAAATCCAGGGTACTTTTCTGCCCCCCCCCCACAAAAAAAAAAACAAACATCAAGCCCCGCCCCCTCAGTGTAAATGGTTCACCTCAGAGCTGAGCTCAGGTGTTTGAACATGTTGGAGCTGACTCAGCAGTTTTAGTTTGAAGTCATGTGACCCGGTGTTTGTGTCGACCCGTAGTGGACCCGTGGCCCGGGTGCTGCTGTTCAACGCCACGGGAGAGAGGGACTCTTCAGCCATGCTCAAACTGCTGCAGGTGAGGGTGGGCTGTGGCCTCGTCACAGGTTCTGTCTGGTTCTGGTTCTGATTGGTTCTGTCTGGTTCTGTTTCTGATTGGTTCTGTCTGGTTTCCTCTCAGCCGTTTCATTTTGACTTCGCTGTCTTCTGTCCCAACATCACTGAAGCCATGGCCTCGTGTAACGCAGGTGAGCCTCACAGCAAACACCTGATGGGTTCTGGTTCTGAGGGCTCACCTGAGGGTTCTGTTCCTTCTCAGACCAGCAGAACTTCAACGTGTCCGTGGAGAACATGCTGACCCGCTGCCTGGACAACGAGAGGAGCTGGCGCCTCCACAACCAGCGAGGAGACGCGGAGGAGGAGGAGGAGGCGCTGCTCATCAGCCTGGCCCCTGAGAGGAGAACCGACACCCTGGTGTTCCCCTGCATCCTCAGCGCCCTGCAGTGGATCACCCAGGACCGGGACCCGGTCCTGACCGGCCCAGATAAGACCGTGCTGCCCGTCAAGCCCAGCTTCGTGGCCAAGGCCGCTCCTCTGTGCGACGCCGCCGAGATCCACGTCCTGGTGACGGGCAGCCTGCACCTGGTGGGAGGAGTCCTGAAACACCTGGACCCAGAGTCTGCCAAGTAACCGGGTCACACGGACCCGTCCAGGTGTCGGGCCGGTCCGAAGCTTCTGATTGGCTGCTGGATTAACGTCAGATCATCAGTGGGTTGAATTAAAACAAGGCCTGATTGGCGCCACGGCTCGGTTCTGCTCAGCCGGACCCTACCTGTGGTGCGTTCAAGTGCTTTTAGAAGGTGGGAAATTCTCTTTGAACTCCTCCTCAGACGTCCCACTTTCACCCAGAGCCTTAAGCCTTAGGTCAAAGGTCACCTGGAGATTTTTACACCTTTTCTACTAAAACCGTTTTTCTTTTTGGTGCCACTGTTCCACATTAAACCTTCTGTAAATATTCAAACACTATGAAGTTCCAGTTTAATTTAAATTTGCCTTAATTTAAAGACCGTTTACGGTAAAAGGTGCTGAACTGAGCTGCTTCATGAACATAAAATGTCTGTAAAAAGTCTGTTCAGAAACGAAGAGTTAAATTATATAAGGAGAATGTCTGATTGTTGTAAACATATTTTTGCAAAACTTTTCTGAACAAATTGTACAAAAAACTGTCTTCAGATTTCAGTAAGCCTCCTTAATATTGTTAAAATGTGATTAAATTTGAAATGTATAATCTGGCTGTTTAAATTATGATGGCTTTGTCTGTGTGTGCACATTAAACTATCAATTTATGAGTAAAAAAAAGTATATTTTTGATTTTTAAGTGATTCTAAACTAAAACTTTAAAAAAAGAAAAAGAACAAAAACCTGATAAATCAGGCTGAAAAAGCAGAAAACTCTTATTTTTGTGTTTACAGTGGAGAACAGGAAGTGATTGACATTTGTTTCATCCAATGGGAGCAGAGGAGGCTGAAGCGTCACTGGTCTTCCAGCCAATAGTATTAGTAGGAGGCGGGGCTTCACGCCCGGCTAACGTAAGCGTTGCTAGTCGGAAGAAGAAGCCGATTCTGGAAGCCATTACGTTGCGCACTGAAGTTGAGTAAATCCTACTATTTTTACGTACAATACGCAGAATCACCTGCGGATTTTTCGGAGGTGTTTTCTGTCGCGATGGCTTCTGCCGCCAAAAAGAGAAAGATGAACTTCTCCGAGCGGGAGGTGGAGATCATCGTGGAGGAGATCGAGAAACAAAAGCACACTCTGGTCAGCCACTTCAACGCGGGAGTCACGCACATGGCCAAGAACAGCGCGTGGCTGGACATCCTGAAGAAGGTGAACGCCGTCACCACCTGTCCGCGCGAGCTGCCCGAGGTCAAGAAGAAGTGGTCCGACATGAAGACCGAGGTCCGCCGGAGGGTGGCCCAGGCCCGGGCCGCCATAGAAGGCACCTCCGCAGACTGCGCCCCGGTTCCGGTCATCCTCACCGCCATGCAGCAGCGGATCTGCAACCTGCTGGGAGAGGCCACCATCATCAGCCTACCTGCCGGGGAGGCGGAGGCGGAGCTTAGCTTACCTGTGACGGTGAGCGCGGCGACCACCGTCACTCTGACTGAAGGTAAACAGGAGAGGAAGGGGTTAACGTGCCCGACCTTTATTCTGAAGGAGCCAAGTTTAACAACACCTTTATTGTGAAGGAACAAAGTT
>NW_013953066.1:18061-21235 GCF_001266775.1 Austrofundulus limnaeus
GTGTGTGTGTGTGTGTGTGTGTGTGTGTGTGTGTGTTGTCAGCTCTTCCAGCTGCAGGATGTGAGCAGGTCAAGCCTCTGAACGGTGAGTAATGTTTAAATGTTTATAATTTAATAAAGTATAAAGAAATCCTCAGCCGGCACCAAGCGGACCCTCTGTCTCCGCCTCCAGCTGAGACCACCTACCACACCCTGGAGGACGGGGGCGTGGTGGAGTACTGCACCACCACGGTCACAGACTCCGCCCCCACCGTGGTGACGGCGGTGGAGACCCCCGTGGAGCTGCTGGCCTCGGCCTCCCCGGCGCCGGCCTGCGGGTCCAAACCCCAGGAGCTGAAGAGCCGGATCGCCCTGAACTCGGCCCGCCTGCTGCAGGAGCAGCGCGTCACCAACGTGCACGTGCGTCAGGTGGCCCAGCACCTGGAGGGCCAGAACGAGCTGCTGCAGATGATGCGGCGCTGCCAGGAGGCCCAGGCGCTGGCTCAGGAGCGCCAGGCCCAGGCCCTGGAGGGGACCCAGGCTGCGCTGCTGGCGCTGGTCCAGATGCTCAGACCCGTCCTCAAGGACCTGAGGAAGTTCCTGCAGAGCGGCTCGGCGTCAGGACCAACGGCAGACGGGACCGAGGAGCAGAACCGACCCAGAACACCTCCACGACCACAACAGACTGAGCCAGAACCGAGCCAGAACTCCAACAGCTTCACCTCGGACTGAACCAGAACCGAGCCAGAACTCCTCAGCACCAGGCCAGGCTCTGACAGTGAGCTCTGGGTCGGGTTCAGAACCGGACCCGTCAGTAGAACCTGTTCTGTTTGTTTATTTAATGAAGTGTTTTAATGTACACATGATGAACAGGAAGTGACTGAAACTGTTTCCTGCTGCAGCTTTTTTTATCACATAAACCAGTTTGTGCTGCAGTTCTGATGGGAACCATCAGGGGGCGCTGCGCTCCAAACACCAGAACCAAACTGAGATAAAAAATAATTTATACTTGAATTGTTCTTATAAATAAAAACATTTTATACAAATGTGTCAAATTAAATAAACTGAGCCTGTAATTTATTTAATTTATAGTTTTATTAACATTTTATTTTAAATATACCAGGTTCCTCTGCTTTATGCTAACATTTAGCTGCTTCTAGCACATAGCTTCTCTGTTAGCATTTAGCTAGTTTCAGTTTAAATATTAGCTGCAGTTCTGGTGGAGGACCAGCAGGGGGCGCTGTGCTCCACTCAGGAATCAAACTGAATTAAAAAATAAAAACTTCTAAATATGGTTTTAATAAATAAAAACATAGAAATGTGTTGAATTAAACAAACTGATCCTTTATTGATTTATTAACATTTTATTTTCAAAACTAATTTCTGTTTTATGCTAACATTTAGCTACTTCTGTTAGCACTTAGCTAGTTTTAGTTTTAGCTGCAGTGACGATCCTAGCTTCCAACAGAACCTTGAGGAGTCGCGCGCGCTCCCGTGGCGGCGGCGCGTGCGCGCCTCTTCCTGCGGGGTCGCGGTTCCCGGCAGAACACCGGTGCGTGACTCGGACCTGATCCCGCCTCCCTGCCGCCGGCGCCGGGGCTGAACCCGGACTGAGTCGAAGGTTCCGACGCTCCGGTTCTGACCCGGAATGAGGAGCTGCGGGCGGGCTGTGCGGTGAGTTGGAGCCGCTGCGGTCCGGGTGCTTGCGTGGCAGAACCGAACCGAACCGGGACCGTTTTAAAGCTCCACCTGTTCCAATAAGTTCTGCTCTCCTCTCAGGTCCAAACAGCAGGAATGACCCACCTGGATCAGAACCTGGGTCCGGACCTCTGATTGGACCGGAACATCATGTCGTTCCTGCTGAAGAGGAAGAAGTTTAAGTTCCAGGTCCAGTTCAGCCTGCAGGAGCTGAGCGCGGTTCCGTTCGTTAACGGGGTTCTGTTCTGTAAGGTCCGGCTCAGGGAGGGCGGGGACTTCGCGGTCTTATCATCCAGGTGAGTCCAGTCTGCAGGTACTTCCGGGTTCGAACTCCAACCTGCAGTCAGGCTGCAGGACGGTTCTGTTGGAGGTTCTGTAGAACCTTGATGCGTCCCGCACCTGTCCGCTGTTTGCTCATGGGCTTCTGGGTAATGATGAAGAAGATGATGATGATGATGATGATGATGATGAAGATGATGATGATGATGATGGTTCATTTTAACAAGTATACTTGAGTACACGTTAGTATAACAAGTACACTAGGCACCATGTACTTGTAGTGTACTAGAAAGTATACTGATTTTAATACTTGTTCGTAGTACACTGGGATGTTTTATTTTATAAAAAGTATAAAAGTTTTAGTACAAGTCCAGTATAGTGTAGGTTAAGTAAAACTCAGATAAGTACATAAAAAGTAAACTGGAAGTGTACTTTTTATTTTAAGTTTAAAATACTTGCTAATACTACTTTTTGCTAAGTTGATCACAACTTTTACTGAATCAACTGAAAGCTCAAACAGATCAGCTTAAACTAGCTTTAAAGTAGCTAAAAGCTAAACATGACATCATCCAGAAACAGCCGAAGAGTCTGGGTGTAAAAGTCTCAGCTGAAGTTCGGCTGCTTGTTTCTACCTGAACACAAAGCTGTGCTTGTTGGACCCCGAGGCCCGGCTGAAACCTGCAGAACCTGTTTGTTCAGAGCTGGATCCGCGGCCCGCTTCAGTTCTGGTTCTGGGTCACGTGGACCCGTTGGGCTCCTGCTCCGGGTTCAGAACCTGAAGGCCCGCTTGTTGCAGGAACGGTTCTCCTCAGATAACATCTGGCTTGTTTACCGTCTGGTTCTGGGACCAGGATACGGGCCGACCCGGTCCGCAGGTTCAGTTCTGGTCTGGATGGTTCTGGTGTCACGCAGCAGAATTCCTCTGACATGATAACCGGGTCAGGTCTGGACTCGCCCGGCACTCTGGTGGAGATGTTCTCCAGACCTGGTGCTGCAGAGGATTCTGGGTACTGGGTCGGTTCTGATGGTTTTACAGGTTCTGGGTGAGCAGAACCTGGGTTCTGATCCAGAACCGGTTAACAGGATCAGTTTTTAGTCTGAGACCGGTCCAACAGGACCTGATCATACAGGACCTGATCCTACAGGACCTGATCTTACAGGACCTGATCTTACAGGACCTGATCTTACAGGACCTGATCCAACAGGACCTGATCTCACA
>NW_013953066.1:24616-24822 GCF_001266775.1 Austrofundulus limnaeus
CCTACAGGACCTGATCTTACAGGACCTGATCCAACAGGACCTGATCCAACAGGACCTGATCTTACAGTACCTGATCCTACAGGACCTGATCCAACAGGACCTGATCTCACAGGACCTGATCTTACAGGACCTGATCCAACAGGACCTGATCTCACAGGACCTGATCCTACAGGACCTGATTCTACAGGACCTGATCCAACAGGACC
>NW_013953066.1:27682-28435 GCF_001266775.1 Austrofundulus limnaeus
GTGTCCAGGCGTGCGTGTCCAGGCGTGCGTGTCCAGGTGTGTGTCCAGGTGTGTGTGTCCAGGTGTGTGTGTCCAGGTGTGTGTGTCCAGGTGTGTGTGTCCAGGCGTGTGTGTCCAGGTGTGTGTCCAGGTGTGTGTGTCCAGGCGTGTGTGTCCAGGTGTGTGTCCAGGTGTGTGTCCAGGTGTGTGTCCAGGTGTGTGTGTCCAGGCGTGTGTGTCCAGGTGTGTGTGTGTCCAGGTGTGTGTCCATGTGTGTGTCCAGGTGTGTGTGTCCAGGTGTGTGTGTCCAGGTATGTGTGTCCAGGTGTGTGTGTCCAGGTGTGTGTGTCCAGGTGTGTGTGTGTCCAGGTGTGTGTCCATGTGTGTGTCCAGGTGTGTGTGTCCAGGTGTGTGTGTCCAGGTATGTGTGTCCAGGTGTGTGTGTCCAGGTGTGTGTGTCCAGGTGTGTGTGACTCACCTGGTCCTCCTGCTGTAGTCAGACACTCTTGTCTCTCTGTCTCTGAGGACATTTTAAACATTCAGTCTGTCCCTCGGCCAGAATCACAACAGTTGAATATTCAGTGAAACTTCGGCTGATTTAGAAGAGAAAACAGCCGATGACCTCACAGGAAGTTCCTCCCTCATGGTTCCACTCACTTCCTGTTGGCGAACAGTTGAGTGTCGCTTTGAGACTCAAACTGTTTTAGTCCAAAAATATAAACAATGTTTTAGTTTCTGTTGATTTCTCACATCTGTCTCTCTCTGTCTCTCTCT
>NW_013953066.1:29435-30246 GCF_001266775.1 Austrofundulus limnaeus
AGTCCCCTCTAACTCTAGAGGAAAGTCCCCTCTAACTCTAGAGGACAGTCCCCTCTAACTCTAGAGGACAGTACCCTCTAACTCTGGAGGACAGTCCACTCTAACTCTGGAGGACCGTACCCTCTAAGTCTGGAGGACAGTACCCTCTAACTCTGGAGGACCGTACCATCTAACTCTAGAGAACAGTCCACTCTAACTCTCGAGGACAGTCCCCTCTAACTCTGGAGGACAGTCCATTCTAACTCTGGAGGACCGTACCCTCTAACTCTGGAGGACAGTACCCTCTAACTCTGGAGGACAGTACCCTCTAACTCTGGAGGACCGTACCATCTAACTCTGGAGGACAGTCCACTCTAACTCTGGAGGACAGTCCACTCTAACTCTGGAGGACAGTCCCCTCTAACTCTGGAGGACCGTACCATCTAACTCTGGAGGACAGTCCACTCTAACTCTGGAGGACCGTACCCTCTAGCTCTGGGGGACAGTACCCTCTAACTCTGGAGGACAGTCCTCTCTAACTCTGGAGGACAGTACCCTCTAACTCTGGAGGACAGTCCTCTCTAACTCTGGAGGACAGTACCATCTAACTCTGGAGGACAGTACCCTCTAACTCTGGAGGACAGTACCCTCTAACTCTGGAGGACAGTCCATTCTAACTCTGGAGGACAGTACCCTCTAACTCTAGAGGACAGTACCCTCTAACTCTGGAGGACAGTCCACTCTAACTCTAGAGGACAGTACCCTCTAACTCTAGAGGACAGTACCCTCTAACTCTAGAGGACAGTACCCTCTAACTCTAGAGGACAGTACC
>NW_013953066.1:31953-32943 GCF_001266775.1 Austrofundulus limnaeus
CTCTCTCTCTCTCTCTCTCTCTCTCTCTCTCTCTCTCTCTCTCTCTCTCTCTCTCTCTGCAGATTGGTTTTGCTGATCTCAACCTCTCAGAGTTTGCTGGTTCCGGCTCGACGGTTCGCTGCTGCATCCTGGAAGGTTACGACACGAAGAACACTCGACAGGACAACTCCATGCTGAAGGCGAGACGTCTTTATGTCCTCATGGAGTCAAAGACAGGCAGAAACACAGAGTAGAAAGTCAGCCTCAGCTGTTAGGAAGGAGATTTGAGGAGTTCATCTGTGAAACAGTGGATTTGATGAGAGTCTGACCTCCTGGAGTACAGAGGACAGAAATAAGAGGTTTGGATGGAGAAACTGTAGAGTTGTACAGACTGTGGGAGTAAAAACWGTTGGTTTATAAAAAGTGATTTTAAGTTTAAACAGCTGAAATGTTAAAGTCTGATCTGAACATATTAACTGTTGTTTTCTAACTCACCTGTGCTTCAGGTAATCATTGGGATGACTCTTCTGTCGGGGGATCCCTGCTTCAAAACGTATGTTTCTTTTAGCTTTATGAAACACATTAGATAGAAGCTAAAATCAATTAACATTTACACCTTAAAATTAAAAACTTAACAGCAGCTAAAATGAACAAAACTGATAAAATTAGCATAATACTAGATAAAAGTAGCTTTGTGTGAATGCTGATTCATTGTTCTATGAATTCTGACTCATCATTGTGTGACTGCTGACTCATGGTTTTGTCAAAGCTGACTCATTTTGTGAATTCTGACTCAGCTTTCTGAATGCTGACTCATCTTTGTGAATGCTGACTCATAGTTGTGTGAATGCTGAATCATGGTTTGTGAATGATGAGTCATAGTTGTGTGAATGCTGAATCATGGTTTGTGAATGCTGACTCATTTTTGTGTGAATGCTGACTCATAGTTGTGTGAATGCTGAATCATGGTTTGTGAATGATGAGTCATAGTTGTGTGAATGCTGAATCATG
>NW_013953066.1:33252-36394 GCF_001266775.1 Austrofundulus limnaeus
GTGTGAATGCTGAATCATTGTTCTATGAATTCTGACTCATCATTGTGTGACTGCTGACTCATGGTTTTGTCAAAGCTGACTCATTTTGTGAATTCTGACTCAGCTTTCTGAATGCTGACTCATCTTTGTGAATGCTGACTCATAGTTGTGTGAATGCTGAATCATGGTTTGTGAATGATGAGTCATAGTTGTGTGAATGCTGAATCATGGTTTGTGAATGCTGACTCATTTTTGTGTGAATGCTGACTCATAGTTGTGTGAATGTTGACTCGTGTGAATGCTGACTCATGGTTTGTGACTCGTGTGGTTCCAGACCTCCCAGCACAGCAGGTGCTGAGGATCCGAACCTGCAGCTGGACCGTAAGGGGGACAGCACCAATCTAACTGGGCCAGCACCAGGGGGGGTCATGGAAAGCAGCTGTACCTTCAAACCTCGACAGTCCTCAGTTCGTAGCTTAGGTAGGAGCTGAAGCTTCATGCTGAATAAAACATTAATTTATTTTTGTGTTAATTTAAAATCATAAAATCATGTTTTCAGGTTGTGTTTCTGCAGGAGAGAGTCCAGACGACGCGTTCCGCTCCGGTCAYATCCGCAGCTCCAGTTACGCCAGTCAGCACAGCAAGATCTCAGGTCAGAGACGCCCTCCTGCAGCTTTAGGCTCCGCCCCCTGAAGGCCTCACAGGTTCTGTCCTCTGCAGGGTACAGCACGGGTCACTCTCGCTGCTCCAGCCTCAGTGACCTCAGTCATCACAGAAACACCTCCTCCAGCAGCAGTGCTTCCTGTGGCCCCACCCACTTCTCCCAGCCGCCTCCCTCCACTCCCACAGAGCCGCATCAACAGGCCACGCCCACCAAGCCGGAGAGACCTCCTCCCCCTTCTGCAGCAGCGCTCCGATCCTCCAGGTGTGTGTGTGCACACCGGAGCAGCTGCGTGTTCTGACACCGAAACGTGTGGAAAGCACACACGTAAAAGTCAGATTGGTTCTTTGTCAGAGCTGACTTTCAGCTTCTTCAGCTGTTTATGAACCAAAACATTCGGCTCGTTTAGCTGGGAACTTTACTTTTTAAAACGTATTTAACTTTTTTCTCGTAAAATTCATTTGAGATTTTTTCAAACTGAATGCTGACTCATAGTCGTGTGAATGCTGACTCATGGTTTGTGAATGCTGACTCATAGTTGTGCAAATGCTGACTCATGGTTTGTGAATGCTGAGTCATAGTTGCGCAAATGCTAACTCGTGTGAATACTGATTCATAGTTGTCTGAATGCTAACTCATGTGAATGCTGACTCATGGTTTGTGAATGCTGACTCATAGTTGTGTGAATGCTGACTCATGGTTTGTGAATGCTGACTCATAGTTGTGTGAATGCTGACTCATGGTTTGTGAATGCTGAGTCATAGTTGTGCGAATGCTAACTCGTGTGAATGCTGACTCATGGTTTGAATGCTGACTCATGGTTGTGTGAATGCTGACTCATAGTTGTGTGAATGCTGACTCATAGTTGTGTGAATGCTGACTCATAGTTGTGTGAATGCTGACTCGTGTGAATGCTGAATCATGGTGTGTGAATGCTGACTCATTGTTGTGTGAATGCTGAATCATGGTTTTGTCAATGCTGACTCATAGTTGTGTGAATGCTGACTCATAATGCTGACTCATTGTGTGAATGCTGACTCATTGTGTGAATGCTGACTCATAGTTGTGTGAATGCTGACTCATTGTTGTGTGAATGCTGAGTCATGGTGTGTGAATGCTGAATCATGGTTTTGTCAATGCTGACTTATTGTTGTGTGAATGCTGACTCATAGTTGTGTGAATGCTGACTTGTGTTTATGAATCAAAACTTTCGGCTCATTTAGCTGGGAACTTTGCTCTTTAAAACTTATTTTACTTTTTTTCTCATAAAATGCCTTTGAGATTTTTTCAAACTCCTGAAAGAATTTGTTTTAGTTGTTTTAGCTGCTGTTTTAGCCTGTTTAGCTACGGTTGTGATAGTTTTAGCTTTTAGCTACTCTTCTGATAGGTTTACCTTTAAGCTGTAGTTCTTCTGGTTTTAGCTACTGCTCTTCTTAAAATAGTTACAGTTTCTTCTGCAGATTTTAGCTGTCCTTCAGCTCATCATTAGCAAAAGATGCTAATTTTAGTGTTTTAATTTGTTCTCAGAAGCTTTTCACTAAACATCCTTCCAACAGAACGTGCTGTTTGTGGTCAGAACCCTGATGTGTGGTTCTGGTTCTGGTCCCGGCTGCAGGAGGAAGAAGCTGGGCGTGGAGCGGCAGCGCAGCTGCGTGGACGACACGCGCATCGACGCCGGCGACATCGTGGAGAAGATCATCCAGAGCCAGAACTTCTCAGACAGCAGCAGTGATGAAGGTCCGGTTCTGCTCAGTGACTTTCTTTAATGAGTTTTTACAGACAGAACCTGCAGTCGGACCAGAACCGCTCTTTAGATTCAGGATGTTCTGAACCTGTTTGACTGGTTTGTCTGCAGACAGTCACCTGAGATTATTTGTGAGTAAAGATGGAACCACGGCTCTCAGCAGGACTCAGGTCTCCAGCAGGTACTTCATCTGAAACTGGACCAGTTTTAGTTTTTGTCTAATCGGGTCCTGGTTTCATGGTTCTGTTTCCTTCCACTAGAAGTCCTGGTTCCTTTGAGCCTGTTGTCATCGAGACTCACTGAGAACTGGATCTTCATCTGGACTCTTTGAGAACTGGATCTTCATCTGGACTCGCTGAGAACTGGATCTTCATCTGGACTCWCTGAGAACTGGATCTTCATCTGGACTCTCTGAGAACCAAGTCTTCATCTGCATGGTGTGGTATGAGGGCCAAGATTAAGACTTTTGCGCAACCAGTGGTTGCTACATCCTTGTAGCAGGAGGACTGGAGAGGCTAGTGATTAGCATGTATAACCAGCTTATCCATGCTAGTTGCTAGCCTCTCTGATGCTAATGTCAGCTTATCCATGCTAGTTGCTAGCCTCTCTGATGCTAATGCCAGCTTATCCATGCTAGTTGCTAGCCTCTTTGATGCTAATGCCAGCTTATCTATGCTAGTTGCTAGCCTCTCTGATGCTAATGCCAGCTTATCCATGCTAGTTGCTAGCCTCTTTGATGCTAATGCCAGCTTATCTAT
>NW_013953066.1:42149-43185 GCF_001266775.1 Austrofundulus limnaeus
AATGCCAGCTTATCTATGCTAGTTGCTAGCCTCTCTGATGCTAATGCCAGCTTATCCATGCTAGTTGCTAGCCTCTCTGATGCTAATGCCAGCTTATCCATGCTAGTTGCTAGCCTGTCTGATGCTAACACAGATGAATAGTCTTCTCATTTGCAGCTCCAGCTGCTCAGTTAGCGGTGTCGGCCTATCATTAATCAGATCAACAGCTGGTTTAGGATTAAATATAGTCTCCTGCTACAAGGATGTAGCAACCACTGGTTGAGCAATAGTCTTAATTTTGGCCCTCACAGCGTGCCGTACATCTGGACTCACTGAGAACAGAGTCTTCAGTCTTCATTCCACAGATCAGGTCGTCACAAAGGTTTCTGTCTGATAAAATGAAGTCTTCTGACTCTGAGTTTTTGGATTGTGAACTACAATAATATAATTTTTTAAGTTTTATTTTAATAGTATTTAATCACTGGATGGTTTTAAACTTTTTTGCACAAACCCACTAAAAGAACTCGGAGGCTAAGTGTAGCATTTAGCTGCTAACAAGGCTAGCTGCTACTAGCTAACGTCCCTGAAGCTTCTGTTTGGTTTGATTTTATTTCTGTTTCCAGTAAATGAAACATGTTTCTGTTTTTACTGTCACTTTCAGAAACATCCAGGTTTGTTTGTTTGTTTGTTTGTTTGTTTGTTTGTTTGTTTGTTTGTTTGTTTGTTTTCAGACCAGCAGACTGGTTCACAGAACAACAGAAGCAAATATATAAAACTAAATGTTGGGGGTGAACTTTAGACTTCAGTGAAAACATGAAGCTTTCAGAATAATGTGTTTGTTTGTTTGTTTGTTTGTTTGTTTGTTTGTTTGTTTGTTTGTTTGTTTGTTTGTTTGTTTTCAGCAGACTGGTTCACAGAACAACAGCACCAAATATATAAAACTAAATGTTGGGATGAACGATAGACTTCAGTGAAAACATGAAGCTTTCAGAATAAATGTGTTTGTTTGTTTGTTTGTTTGTTTGTTTGTTTGTTTGTTTGTTTGTTTGTTTGTTTG
>NW_013953066.1:44447-45915 GCF_001266775.1 Austrofundulus limnaeus
TATTAATGGTCTGAAGCTTGTGAAACTGAGTTTATTTCTTAACTTAAATAATAAAAACTCTTTTGACTGTTTTGATTCCTCTTACTGACTGAATGAAGTCTGGGTTTTGGACCGGGCCTGTTCAGAACCCTGGTCTCAGTTCTAGTGTGTTTTCAGGCTTCAGGAGCAGATCAGACTGTGGGGCTGGGTCTGGTGGGCTTCAGCCTGCTGCTCTTCTCCTACTACACCGTGTGGGTCATCGTCCTGGTGGGTCCTGTTGGACAGGAAACTGTCCTGTCAAAATAAAAGTCACAACCTTTCAGTTCAAACCTTCTTCCAGCCTCGTCTTTCAGCTCATATCAGCTGAATGTTTGTGTTTTTTAGCCGTTTGTGGACAGCGATCACGTCCTTCATAAATACTTCTTGCCTCGTGAGTTCTCCGTCCTCCTGCCCGGYGTCGCAGGTGTGATCCTGCTGCTCTGCATAGGTCTGCATCTTATTTCTTATTAATGTTKTATATACCTTCATGTGTATTTTCTACAGATAAATGAAAAAAATGAGGGACAAAATAAGACAGATTTTATTCTGATGTGAGATAAAAGTCAGATAAATGTGATGTTTTTTATTCTTGTTGTTTTTAATAGTTTTCTTGTTTTGTCCTCAGCTGTGTTCACCGCCGTYGTCCTGTTGAAGAATCACAAACCAAAGAAAGTGGATTAAAGTCACAGGAACCAGAACTGGAGCTTTGTTTTTCACTAAAACAACATTTACCTGGTTTTGACTTGTTGGTTCATTTTCCTCCCAGTTTAAAGAAGTTGAAAATGGCGCCACCTGGTGGTGAACGGGTCAATGTAAACCTCAGGTCCACTCAGTTGGTTCTGTTTACATTCAGAGTTTAGGTTCACTTTAACTGGATTTAATTGTTTTCTGACTCTGAAGTCTGAACGCTTCAGATTTAAACTTTAATTAGAAGAAACGAGTCGATCTGAGTTAAAATGATGGAAAACATGAACAGATTTATCTGTAAAAACTGCAATGAAATAAAGTTATTTTGTCTAAATGATGTAAAACTTTCAGTTCTTCTGATCTGAAATCTGTTCAAAAGGCAAAAAAAATCTGTAAAATCAGCCGAAGTTCTGCCGTCTCATCTCCAGCTGGACTGCAGGGAAACATTTTAGCTGTTTTTTACACTGAAACAAAAACTTCAGCTGTTTCTGTAGGTAAGTCACATCTTATTAAGTCTGAATAATTTTTCATAGATTAATAACAGATGTTTTCAAAGTGAACTAAGTGTTTATTAATGATTAATTTAGGCTTAATAAGGTCTGATTATTAAATGCTACAATTTATTTTATGACACTTTTGTTTATTTTGTTTAGTTT
This sequence comes from Austrofundulus limnaeus, assembly GCF_001266775.1. Classification (NCBI taxonomy): domain Eukaryota; kingdom Metazoa; phylum Chordata; class Actinopteri; order Cyprinodontiformes; family Rivulidae; genus Austrofundulus; species Austrofundulus limnaeus. The sequence continues at coordinate 45,809 of NW_013953066.1, forward strand.
TCTGAACATTTTAGATTCTTCATCTCTAATGTGAGAGATGCTGAGTCATGTGTGTGTGTGTGCGTGCGTGCGTGCGTGCGTGCGTGCGTGCGTGCGTGCGTGCGTGC
>NW_013953066.1:47061-48871 GCF_001266775.1 Austrofundulus limnaeus
GTGTGTACTGCAGTATTTACACTGTGTGTACTGCAGTATTCACACTGTGTGTACTGCAGTATTTACACTGTGTGTACTGCAGTATTCACACTGTGTGTACTGCAGTATTCACACTGTGTGTACTGCAGTATTTACACTGTGTGTACTGCAGTACTTCCTGTGTTTTCTGACTGAGTCCAGTCTGGATCTGCAGTCCGGGTCAGGCTCTGGGTGTGTCCACAGGCTGGTCCAGGACCTGCTCCCACTCATCAACCCGTCAGTCTGCAGACACGTGACCCAGATCCTCCACAGCTGAGTCCTTCAGCCACAGACCGCCACGGACCCTCTGAGACCACAGACCCCTACAGACCCTCTGAGACCACGGACCCTCTGAGACCACAGACCCTCTGAGACCACAGACCCCCACAGACCCTCTGAGGTGAGTTAAGGCTTTAAGGATGGAGAATTAAATCAGTTTGACATTTAGTTGCTGACATCAGCTGAAATGTGTAAAAGTCCAACATTCTGTAGCTGCAGCTTCAAACAGCTGAAACCATCAGGAAGAGTTGGTTTTAGTCTCTGACTGGGACCAGTCCCTCCATCAGAGGGTTGATTTAAAATAAAGATCAAACAGGAGAAAAGATCAAGTTTCTGTTKAAATAAAAAACAATGATGTCAGTGTTTGAAATGAAACATTAACCAGGGTTTCCTCTGGTCCACCTGGACTAACTCACCTGAGAGACAGGAAGTGATGTGGACAGGTAAACACTCACCTGAACTCAGCTGGGATTCTTGTTGGACAAATAAAACCTAATTAAAGGATAAATAAACTGAAACAAACAAACAGGATGTTTGTTGTTTATAATCTTTGTTTGTTTCAGGATCAAAGCAGGATTTAATGACAGTTTAAAGATGTTTATTTATTAATAAACAGCTGATGTTTATATTTGTTGTTTATTTCAGGATCAAAGCAGGATTTAATGACAGTTTAAAGATAAATATAATGTTTATTAAAAAGGAGCTGATGTTTATATGTGTTGTTGTTTGTTTCAGGACCAGCTGGATTGTGTCGGCTCTTTGTTTGTTTGTTTGTTTGTGTTTTTCAGAGGTAAACAGTGAAGTCAGGCTGCTCTGGTCCCCATTGTGCTGGTCTCCATGGTAACGGCCCAGCCTCCACCGCTGGTTTTGTTCCCGCCTCTGGCCTCTCTTTGATTTCTTTCAACGGCTCGTCTCCATTCAGCCGTCAGAACCGGCTGACCCGTCGGTGCTTCAGAACCGGGTCGGTCGGCTCGTCGCTGTTGTCTGTGGATGGAGGCGTCGGCCACCGGAGCCCCCGGGATGTCGGCTCAGCGCCGCCCCCGCTCCGCGAAGACTCGGAGGTGGGGGGGCCTGAGGCAGCAGTGGAAACTTCTGGGTCTGTTTGAGATCGATCAGAACCACGAGTTCTACGGGCTGACCTGCATGATGAAGGAGGGGCTGGCTGCAGCCATCCAGAACACAGCCAGCTGCCCCCCCATGGTGAGCACCCCCCCTTCCAGGTGTTTAACAGCTGCAGACAGGAGATTATTTAATCTGTAGAAATTATTTCATTTAAAGTCTGAACTCAGATTTTATCAAACAGAAACAAAAACTGAGATTTAAAACAATAACATGAAAAATAACAGTTCAACGTTTTGCTTAAAGTCTGAAAGACTGCTGTAATATCTGCTGAATATCTGCTGAAGATCAGCTGAATATCTGCTGAATATCTGCTGAAGATCAGCTGAATATCTGCTGAATATCTGCTGAAGATCAGCTGAATATCTGCTGAATATCTGCTGAATATCTGCTG
>NW_013953066.1:52800-53493 GCF_001266775.1 Austrofundulus limnaeus
TACTGCTACTGTTACTGTTACTGTTACTGCTACTGCTACTGTTACTGTTACTGTAACTGTTACTGTTACTGTTACTGCTACTGTTACTGTTACTGTTACTGTTACTGTTACTGCTACTGCTACTGCTACTGTTACTGCTACTGCTACTGCTACTGTTACTGTTACTGTTACTGCTACTGCTACTGTTACTGTTACTGCTACTGCTACTGCTACTGTTACTGTTACTGTTACTGCTACTGCTACTGCTACTGTTACTGTTACTGTTACTGCTACTGCTACTGCTACTGCTACTGTTACTGTAACTGTTACTGTTACTGTTACTGTTACTGTTACTGTAACTGTTACTGTTACTTCCACAGTTTATGTGAAGTTTTATGACTTTTAATTGAGTTGTTTTCTCATCAGTGAAATTTATTTTTACCAAAAAGTCATTTTCTGTTCATATAATTTTACTTTTACTTAGTTATATTTTTCAAGTACTTTAAGGACCAGTGCTTTATGTTTGTTTGTTTGTTTCTCTGTGGATATGTTTTTCTGTTTGTTTTTGTTTGTTTATTTGTTTTTGTTTGTTTATTTGTTTTTGTTTGTCTTTTTGTTTTTTGTTTGTTTGTTTCTCTGTGCATTTGTTTGTTTGTTTCTCTGTGTATTTGTATGTTTGTTTCTCTGTGTATTTGTATGTTTGTCTGTGCATTT
>NW_013953066.1:53926-58024 GCF_001266775.1 Austrofundulus limnaeus
TGCATTTGTTTGTTTGTTTATTTGTTTTGTCTGTTTGTTTTTGTTTGTCTGTTTTTGTTTATTTATTTGTCTGTTTGTTTCTCTGTGCATTTGTTTGTTTGTTTATTTGTTTTGTCTGTTTGTTTTTGTTTGTCTGTTTTTGTTTATTTATTTGTCTGTTTGTTTCTCTGTGCATTTGTTTGTTTGTTTATTTGTTTTGTCTGTTTGTTTTTGTTTGTCTGTTTTTGTTTATTTATTTGTCTGTTTGTTTCTCTGTGCATTTGTTTGTTTGTTTATTTGTTTTGTCTGTTTGTTTTTGTTTGTCTGTTTTTGTTTATTTATTTGTCTGTTTGTTTCTCTGTGCATTTGTTTGTTTGTTTATTTGTTTTGTCTGTTTGTTTTTGTTTGTCTGTTTTTGTTTATTTATTTGTCTGTTTGTTTCTCTGTGCGTTTGTTTGTTTGTTTTGTCTGTTTGTTTTTGTTTCTGTTTTTGTTTACTTGTCTGTCTGTTTGTTTCTTTGTGTATTTSTTTGTTTGTTTACCTTTGTATTTGTTTGTTTGTTTTATCTTTGTATTTGACCGTTTGTTTTTGTTTGTCTGTTTTTATTTGATTATTTGTCTGTTTGATTGTTTGTTTCTCTGTGCTTTTGTTTGTTTGTTTCTCTGTGTATTTGTTTGTCTGTTTTTGTTTATTTATTTGTCTGTTTCTCTGTGCATTTGTTTTTGTTTATTTGTTTTGTCTGTTTGKTTTTGTTTGTCTGTTTTTGTTTATTTATTTGTCTGTTTTTGTTTATTTGTCTGTCTGTTTGTTTCTTTGTGTATTTGTTTGTTTGTTTATCTTTGTATTTGTTTGTTTCTCTTTGTATTTGACCRTTTGTTTTTGTTTGTTTTTATTTGTTTATTTGTCTGTTTGATTGTTTGTTTCTCTGTGCGTTTGTTTGTTTTGTCTGTTTGTTTTTGTTTGTCTGTTTTTATTTGTTTATTTGTCTGTTTGATTGTTTGTTTCTCTGTGCTTTTGTTTGTTTATTTGTCTGTTTGTTTTTGTTTGTTTGTTTACCTGCAGTCCTTCACCATGGAGACCTTTGCGGGGCCGGTCTTCTCCAGCCTGCGAGAGTCTTTGGGTCTGACAGAAGCTGAATATCAGGCGTCTCTCTGCTCAGAGAGCTGCTACCTGCAGTTCATCAGTAACTCCAAGAGTAAAGCTGACTTCTTCCTGACGTGAGTCTGACCCCTGACCTTTGACCCCAGCTGACCTGTGACCCCAGCTGACCCCTGGCTTTTGTTGTTCTTTTAGAAACGACAAACGTTTCTTCCTGAAGACTCAGAACAGAAGAGAGATCAAATTCCTTCTGAGCAACCTGAAGATCTACWTGGAGCACCTGAAGAAGTTCCCTCACTCTCTGCTCGTCAAGTTTTTAGGTAAAGGTTGAAGCAGCTTGTCTGTGAGCAGCAGGGGTCAAAGGTCATGTTTGAAAGTGACAGAAGTTAGATGTACATGTAAACACACAGGGCGGTGGGTGATCATGTAACTTCCTGTTTAAACTGAAACGAAAGGTTTTTGTTGGGTTTGTTTTCAGGAGTTCACAGGATCCAGATCCCTCGCAGTCAGAAGGTAAATCTCTCTGCAGCTGTTTGTCTCTGGTAGAAAAACAACAACAACAACAACATTTATTGTTGTTCTGCAGAAATACTTCATCGTGATGCAGAGCGTCTTCTACCCAGACGATCGAATACAGGCCAGGTGGGTCCAGCCCCACAACTCTGAGCCAGACCCGGGGTTCTGAGGGGTCTGATGGGAGTTCTGCTCTGTTCTGCAGGTACGACATCAAAGGCTGTGAGGTGAGCCGCTGGACAGAACCAGAACCAGAGGGGAGCCAGATCATCGTGGTTCTCAAAGACCTGAACTTTGAGGGACAGTTCATCAGTTTGGGTRAGGAGCAGCGCCCCCTGCTGGAGGAACCATCAAACAACAGTGGTCTGTGTGATGCCTGTGGCATTGAACTACAGACCTCTACTGCCTGGCTCTGAGCAGTCAGAGGGAACGAATTATTGGGGACCCCTTTATGGATCCTGAGAGACCCAGAATATTCAGTGTTTCTAACCTCGTGTCCTTCATCCAAGGGACGAAGGTTTGAATAAAGACCACTGTCTTTTTGGGGACAGGACAGCGATGGGCCCACTATGAGGCCCCCGATCACATGGGTTCTTTTTGCTGCACCAGGACACCAGCTGGTTCCTGCTGGTCTTTGGTGCAGACGCTGAAGAGAAGAGGACTGAGCACACGCCCCTGTGGTACTCCAGTACTGAGTGTCCAGAGGTGTCTGAGCTCTGTCTCCCTGGTCTCACCTGCTGTCTCCTGTTTGTCAGGAGTCCACAGCAGGTGAACAGGCTGAGCTGCAGTCCACAAGCAGAACTAATCCAGGTGGTTGTTGAGCTGTCAGTCACTCAGGAGGGGGCGGGGCTTTAGAGGAGCTCTTCCTGCTGATGGCCCACTAGCAGGGATTCTGTGTTTCTGAGAGGTTTTTAGTTTGTTGTCAGTAATCCAGGCAGCTTATCGGTGTGGTGTGTTTCTTGCAGAGCGCCAGCGCCCGTGGCTCATCCAACAGGTGGAGATCGACACCAGCTTCCTGCAGAGGCTCAACGTGTTGGACTACAGCCTCCTGCTGGCCCACCAGCCGCTGCACCACGACGAGCGGCATCAGAACCTGTCCTTCGCTTCGCTCATCGTCAGAACCAAGAAGTCAGTGTTTATTGTTCATTGTTTAGGATCCCCATTAGCTGGTCCATCATTAAAATTACTTACAAGAGTTACACACATATCAGTTCAATTATTAGTTACASTTCATATAGAAAATTTTTACATTTATTTAAAAAATACAATAATTAACAATAATACACCAATAATAATAAAATAATTGTAAAAACTATAATTAATGAAATAGAGAATTTGCATTTCCAGTGAAAATGCTAGTAATAACACAGTAATATAAAAGGTACTGGGATACAGTGTCCCAAAACAATATACTGTGATGTTTTTGGGAAATATAACCAAAGTAGTACAGGGAGAGGACCAATATCTTGCTAAGATCTTATTAACTGCAGTAAAAAAAAAAAGCCAGAACAAGACGTTGGCTCAAACATACAGCACTGGACCAACTGGACCAACATAATACAGGACAGATCTCAGAGGGAAAAACTAACTGTAAACACTGTGAGGTTAAGAAAATCTGATTACAAAAAAAATGTAAGAAGTTGATTTGTTTTTGGGCTTCGGATGACTAATAACTAGTTTTGTCATTGCCAATTTCATAGTATTATAAGAAATGTTTAAAGTAAATATCTGATGTCTTTCTGTTCCAAAACTCACTGGATGAGATTCACTGAGTTCTTTAAGGCTCTGGATGTTGTGTTGGTTGATGCGACTCTACAATATCGCGTGGACATCAGGGACAGTTCCCCTGGACTGACAGACTGGGGTGGTGGTCCCCCTATTTAAAAAAGGGGACCACCAGGGACTCCTGTGGGGGGGACTCCAGGAGTATGGGGTACCAGGCCTGTTGATACGGGCTGTTAGGTCCCTGTAGGACCGGTGCCAGAGCTTGGTCCACATTGCCGGTAGTRAGTCGGACTYGTTTCCKGTGAGAGYTGGACTCCACCAAGKTTGTYCTTTGTCACCGATTCTGTTCATAACTTTTMTGGACAGAATTTCTAGGAGCAGCCGAGGTGTTGAGGGGATCCTTTTTGGTGACCTTAGGATCACATCTCTGCTTTTTGTGGATGATGTGGTCCTGTTGGCTTCATCAGATCCTGATCTCCAGCTCTCACTGGAGCKGTTCACAGAAGGATGAGGATCAGTGCGGATGAGGATCAGTGCCTCCAAATCCCAGACCATGGTCTTGAGCTGGAAAAGGGTAGAGTGCCTTCTCCGGGTCAGGGAGGAGGTCCTGCCCCAACTGGAGGAGGTTAAGTATCTCAGGGTCTTGTYCATGAATGAGGGAAGAATGGAGCAGGAGATMAACAGGTGGATTGGTGCTGAGTCTGCAGTGATGTGGGTGTTGTACCGGTCTGTCGTGGTGAAGAGAGAGCTGAGCCAGAAGGTGAAGCTCTCAGTTTACCAGT
>NW_013953066.1:58117-58449 GCF_001266775.1 Austrofundulus limnaeus
TGTTTGTTTGTTTCTCTGTGCATTTGTTTGTTTGTTTCTCTGTGTATTTGTATGTTTGTCTGTGCATTTGTTCGTCTGTTTTTGTTTATTTATTTGTTTGTTTGTTTCTCTGTGCATTTGTTTGTTTGTTTCTCTGTGTATTTGTATGTTTGTCTGTGCATTTGTTCGTCTGTTTTTGTTTATTTATTTGTTTGTTTGTTTCTCTGTTTGTTTGTTTCTCTGTGTATTTGTATGTTTGTCTGTGCATTTGTTCGTCTGTTTTTGTTTATTTATTTGTTTGTTTGTTTCTCTGTGCATTTGTCTGTTTGTTTCTCTGTGCATTTGTCTGTTTG
>NW_013953066.1:64211-67316 GCF_001266775.1 Austrofundulus limnaeus
TGTCTGGAGAGAGGGAGGTCTGGGTCTCTGCTGAGGCTGCTGCCCCCGAGACCTGACCCCGGGTAAGAAGATGGATGGGGTCTGATTCAGGGCTGTAATGAAGTTTTTCAGGACTCTCAGATTTGATCAACACTTATGTAGTTTTAGTAAATGAATGTTTATTTGAAGTCTGTAAGAGTTTGTTTTACTGACAAACATTTAGTAATTGCAGGTGTTTTAGAGATATAAAGCAGGGGGGCAGCCGAGGCTCCACAACTGAAACCTTCAGCTGATGTGAGAATAAAAAGCTGTAGTTCRTCTACAAACAGCTGAAGGCTCACCTGAAGCAGCAGAGAAAACATGACTCAGCACTAAGTCCTCACTCTTCAAAATAAAACAATCATCATGTCAGGATGTTTTATGATAATTTATTTTAGTTTAGTTTCAAACTCCTAAAATAAATGAAGCCAAATATTTATTTGTTTGTTTGTTTGTTTGTTTGTTTATGTTTGATATCAGCTGATCAAATGAAAACAGAAACCTTCCTGGTTTTTTGTTCGTCTCTTGTTTTTCTGAGTTGGAGTTCTGGTGAACTGGACCAGAACCACAGACTCGGTCTCATTTCCTCCCTGTGATGGTTTCAGGTCTGTGAACCCAGGATCCAGTCCCATCCACGCCGGCGTTCCTGGAGCGGTTCTGGAGGACGACGCTGCGCCGCCGCCAGAACCAGGAAGTGACTTCAAGTTGCGGCACGCTCCAGATTCGACAGGCAGCTTCACGCACACAGACCCAGACCAGGCCGAGCTGCCGGACCTGAAGGCCCAGAACCGGCGCCTGCTGCCCAACCTGAAGAACCCGTTCCACGTGATCGACGGGCCGGAGCAGCGCTACTTCATCGGCATCATCGACATCTTCACAGTTTACAGTCTGAGGAAGCGTCTGGAGCATCTGTGGAAGAGTCTGAGACACCCGGGCCGCTCCTTCTCCACCGTCAGTCCACAGACCTACAGCCTCAGACTCTGTCAGTGGGTCCAGAACCACACCAAGTAAAACAAGTCCTGATCAGGCCCAGGAGCTTCAAGCAAAACAAAAACAAAGGTTCCACTCCTCACAGCATGAATAATGTGATCATCTGCTGGTTCTGTCGTGTTTTTATTCAACAAAAACTGACCCAGAATCTCAAAACTGGGTCCAGTCTCACTGGTTCTACAGGACCTGGGAGGTCCAGGATCAGCTGCTGGTCCCCGTCAGGCAGAAAGACGTCAGCAATGACCTCAGAGAGGCAGCTGCCCATCAATATGAGAGGGGTCAAAGGTCATTCAGAGTCCATCACTCTGCAGAGAGAAAGCTGCTGCTTCACCCTGAAGGTCAGACCGTGCAGTGAGCTTAAAGGTCAAAGGTCAGACTCTACAGGTCTCTGGTGGATCAGTTTTTGTTGAATAAATTATGACTCAGTGTTTTTGTTTTTGTTCATCTGGATTCTAAAACCTTTATTTTGAAAGAGCCTGTATTTATTTTTGCTCTTTTTTTCAGTGAATGATCTAACAGCTGAACTTTATTTAATCACGTTTTCTGTGCATCAGGTAACTAAAACAATAATGTTTTCTTTTTTTTTTCATGAAACAAAAGTTTTTGTCTTTAGGGGATATTTTTTTAACTGCTGCTCAACARCAACTTTACCTCGTTTACTCTTCAATAAATATGCAACTGAGTCTGTTTGTGAGTCACCTGCAGCTTCCTGTTCAAACAGGAAACAGCTGAAAGGCCCTGAATAATGATGATAATAGTCATAATAATAATAATAATAATAATAATAAGTGAATGAATAAAAGGCCCTGCAGCTGAAGCTCTGAACAGACCTGAGCTTCCTGTAGAAGTTCTGCAGAATTTTTCTTCCATCAGAACTGATCCAAACCAGCTGCTGACAGGTTCTGTCTTCTGCTCTAAATGTTTTTATTATTCTTGGAGTCTCATGTGAACTCCATGTGATTCATCTTTTCACAAGAAGCACGATGAAAAGCAGTTTACAGAAAGTCATTTCTCCCTCCGTCTGCAGTTTGAACACAGAAACTCCCTCTCATTGCATCATCATCGTCATCCTCAGGCTCCTGCTGCTCGCTTCACGTCTTCCTCTTTTCTGCTTTCAGACACATGACCGGAGGGTTCTCCTCAACACAACCAGAACAGATACAAACCTGGAGAGTTCAGACGTCAGCAGCTTTTCAGGATCAACAAGAGTTATTCTATTTTTAACCACAAGCTGCTTCCTTCCTGCTGAAATGATACAGGATTTACAGAGACGTGAACATTTGGACAGCCTTGTAAATTTACCTGGTTTATCTTTAATCATTGATTGTTTGGATAAAAATCAGTTAAATATATCATATAGGGGACAAACACAGTGATATTTGAGAAGGGAAATGAAGTTATGATTTACAGAAAGTGTGCAATGATTGGTTWAACAAAATTAGGCAGGTGCACCTCTCAGGGTCCATAAAGGGGTCCCCAAGAGTTCTTTTCCTTTGACTGTGTAGATCCACCTGATACCCTTTGGGGTAGCCCCCCAACGACCACCTGGAGTTCTGCAGCATTGGTGGAGGCACATCGCTGCCTTCTTACATTTTAAAGTTACGTCTTTTCCTGTTAGGCTTCCTGATGGACACCAGGACATTTAACTGACTGACAGGGAGGGTTCTACAGCCTCCATCTGTGGAGGACAGTCCACCTGTGGAGGACAGTACCCTCTAACTCTGGAGGACAGTCCCCTCTAACTCTGGAGGACAGTCCCCTCTAACTCTGGAGGACAGTCCCCTCTAACTCTGGAGGACAGTCCCCTCTAACTCTGGAGGACAGTCCCCTCTAACTCTGGAGGACAGTCCCCTCTAACGCTGGAGGACAGTCCCCTCTAACTCTAGAGGAAAGTCCCCTCTAACTCTAGAGGACAGTCCCCTCTAACTCTGGAGGACAGTACCCTCTAACTCTGGAGGACAGTACCCTCTAACTCTGGAGGACAGTCCCCTCTAACTCTAGAGGACAGTACCCTCTAACTCTGGAGGACAGTCCCCTCTAACTCTAGAGGACAGTACCCTCTAACTCTGGAGGACAGTCCACTCTAACTCTGGAGGA
>NW_013953066.1:73420-79070 GCF_001266775.1 Austrofundulus limnaeus
TGTGTGTGTGTGTGTGTGTGTGTGTGTGTGTGTGTGTGGCTCCTCCTCAGTCTCATCTGTGTGTTGGATTAAGAAATGAGAAGTTTCATGTGGGTGTCAGCTGACTATAAAACTGCAGCGGTTTCCTCTCCAGGGTTAGACTCATGGACCACAGACTGATGGATCACAGACTCATGGATCACAGACTCATGGGTCCCACAGAGTCCAGAGAGCTGGACATGGGGACCCACTCGGAGGACTCTGTCCTGGTCCTGATCAGGCACTGCCGGGACATGAAGCAGCAGGAGGGCCGGCTCAGGACCATCACTCTGATGCTGCTGCTCAGCTGCTCTGCTCTGGTTCTTTTCACCAGCTGGAGGACCCTGAAGGACCACCAACAGGTCAGACACACACAGACACACACACACCTCCTGCACAGTCTGACATGAAAACTTTAAAACCAGATGTTTTGTTCATTCAGTGAAAGATTAAAATCGTGTTTTTATGATTGTTTCCTCTTCAGACTCAGAGCTCAGAGCCCGGCTTCGCTCCTCAGAAACAGAWTTTATGCGCTGCAGGTAAGACACTTACCTTCTGTGCTCGGTTGAACCCAAACACTGATTTCATCATCATCATCACCTGCTTGTGTTTACAGGTGAGAGTGGAGGCAGGGGGCGGGGCATCATTCACCTGGGTAAGTCTGTTAGTTTGAGGAAACAAGATGCTGCAGATTTCATCAGCAGCTGAACTTTAGCTGATTGTTGTCTTGTCTCGCTGCAGAAGGAGATGAACATGTATCTGATAAATCCTCGGTACCCTGGCTCCCCAGCCTCGATGAGTCTCAGCTCTTGGACCAACAGAACCGCTCCGTCCTGGTTCCTGCAGATGGAGTTTATTTGGTCTACGTGAGGTTCTCCCTCAGCTGCAGCTCCTCACCTGAAGCCTTTTTCTCTGTGAAGCTGCTGCGCCTGCCCAAAGGCTACGACCGCTACGAAAACCTGACCTGGGTCCACGAAAGTCTGAACTGCCCCGGTCCCGAAAGGCCTCTGGTCCCGTTGTTTCGCAGCGTCTTCATGGGTCAGCTCTTTGAACTGACGRAAGGAGACCGGCTCAGTGTTCTGCTGGTGAACGGGTCTGAGCTGGTCCAGAAGTCCTGGTTCGGCTTTTCTCTCCAGTGAGACCCGGTCTGTCTTCAGTTTCTGTTCCTATTTCCAGGATAAAAACACAGACTGGACCCGGGTCACGTCTCAGAACTGACCCTGTGGAACCAAACCAAGAGTCCGAGCCTTCAGTCCTGCTGGACGGACTCCTGCCCCTGGACCCTGATCCTGTTTGTAGGAGGAGGGGGTCCGGTTCTGGGTCTGCTCTCCTCTTGATTTATTCTATTTGTATTTAAGCAGACGGACCTCTCTGAGACCCCTCCTGGTTCTGGATCACGATGTGGTTCTGCTGGTCTCATCAGGTCCTGGTTCAGCTGAGGAGGTTCAGATCTTTGGAAGTCCTCTGAACTGGTCTCAGTGTGAGGACAGGACCTGAACCCTGGTTTCTGTTTATTTATTTGACCTGCTGATGTTCTGTTTGTCCTGTGGTTCTGAATAAAAACATCCTGATTTCATTTCTGTCTGTTTGTTTGTTTGTTTGTTTGTTTGTTTGTTTCAAAGGGACAGGACACAATAATAAACATGAGTTTATCCTGAAAATGTTCCAAATCTGTCCAGAAACAAACAGGAAAATAAAACACAAACACAAAGTTTAACCAGTAAACAACACAAAGTTTAACCAGTAAACAACACAAAGTTTAACCAGTAAACAACACAAAGTTTAACCAGTAAACAACACAAAGTTTAACCAGTAAACAACACAAAGTTTAACCTGTAAACAACACAAAGTTTAACCTGTAAACAACACAAAGTTTAACCTGTAAATAACACAAAGATAAAACAATCAAAGATCAAAGTGAAACATCAAAGCTCCTCAGCTCAAATCAAACATTTCAAACTTTATATTTCATTATTTCATCACTTTGTTTTATTTTCTTCATCTGAGACCTGAAACCTGGATCCAGTCTGAAAGTGGGACGTGGAGCGTTTTGATCAAAACAGAATGAATAAAAACCTGATTATTAATGTTTCATCAGAAGCAGCAGAAACAAAATATTTATATTTTGAAGAAAAACCAAGCTCAGAAATCCATCATCCATCCATCATCCATCCATCATCCATCCATCATCCATCCATCATCCATCCATCATCCATCCATGCAACCATCCATGGAACCATCCATCTATCCAACCAGCCATCCAACCATCCATCTATCCAACCAGCCATCCAGCCATCCATCCATCCATCCATCCATCCATCTATCCTTCCAACCATCCATCCATCCAACATCCATCTATCCAACCAGCCATCCATCCATCCATCCATCCATCCATCCATCCATCCATCTATCCTTCCAACCATCCATCCATACAACATCCATCTATCCAACCAGCCATCCAACCATCCATCCATCCAACCAACCATCCATCCATCCATCCAACCATCCATCCATCCATCCACCTATCCATCCAACCATTCATTCATCCATCCATCCATCCATCCATCCATCCATCCATCCATCCAACCAACCATCCATCCATCCATCCATCCATCCATCCATCCATCCATCCATCTATCCAACCAGCCATCCAGCCATCCATACAACCATCCATACATCCAGCCATCCATCCAACCATTCATACATCCATCCAACCATCCATCCATCCATCTATCCAACCATCCATCCATCCATCATACAACCAACCATCCATCATCCATCCATCCATCCATCCATCCATCCATCCAGCCAGCCAGTCAGCCAGCCAGCCATTCATCCATCCATCCATCCATCCATCCATCCATCCAACCATCCAGCCATCCATCCAACCATCCATCCATCTATCCAACCATTCATCCATCCATCCATCCATCCAGCCATTCATCCATCCATCCATCCAACTATCCATCCATCCATCCAACCATCCATCCAACCATCCATCCATCCATCCATCCATCCATCCAACCATCATCCATCCATCCATCCATCCATCCATCCATCCGTCCAGCCTCTATATCCACTCCTTCCTGTCAGGTCATGGGGGTCACAGTGTGGGGGTGGGGGACACTCAGGACAGGTCTCAGTCCATCACAGGCTGGGAAATCTCATTATTTGAAGTTTCCTCTTTATAACGACATCAAATGAGGACTCAGAACAAATATTTATGTATTACTGTAACAAACAAAACAAATGAAGTCATATCTGTGACGTCAGATGATCCACGGATCAAAATGTAGYTTTTAAAGCCAGAATCTGAAAAAATGATGAGGTCATTTTGACATCATCATTTGGACATGATGGGTCACATTTACATTAAAAGTTTGTAGAAACAAATGTTTCTTCAGCTGAAGATCAAATCTCTCCCAGAGTTTTTCTGTCACATGTGGGAAAAGACTCTTGTTTTTCGTCGGTGACTCATGTTTCCTTTACACTCACAACACGATGATTTCCTTCATCCTGATGATGTAATCCAGATGAAACACTGCAGGTCTGACTCATCAGGTCTAATCCAGCACAGACCCTGACCTGACCGTGATCCTAGAGCAGGAGACTTAAAATCCCTTTGATCATATTTACAGCACAACCTGTGAGTCACTATCAGCAGTCAGTATCTTACATGCAGKAGACAGTACACTGCACGCAGCCTGGCCACAAACCCATCTCCACCTGGATTAAACAAAGCAAATGTGAGCCTCCTGTTGGATAATTACTGCATGAGTGATGTGATGTGATGTGTTGGAGCTCGGAGGGCTGAGAACCTGCAGAACTGTTTAAGGGACRTTAAAATGTGGGCGGAGCTAAACCTTSTGTTTAAATGAAGATAAAACAGGTTCTGAGACCTGTTGGTGCTGCTGGCTCTGTGGACTCACACTGTACAGTGCAGACAGGTCAGGGGTCAGTCTACAACCGGTCTATAATTCAGGAACACTTAAAAGGAGGKGTAATTATTTTAGGAAGGTGTTGCTATAATGAACTGATTTAACTAGTGACCTGTTGGTTAGTTAACTCACAGAAACATCACAAGATGGAGGATGAATTGATAAATATGTTTAATCAAACTATAAAATAACTAATACTAGAACTAATAAAAACTAAACTAAGAATAAGCATTAAAAATACAATAATAACTAATAAAAACTATCAAATTCACTGTAAAAATGTATTAAAACAAATAAAAAAGTCACAATGACATAAAACCAAACTATGATGAAAAACACAAACTGTTACAACCTCGGGTCAGAGCTGGCTCAGGGTCTGCACATTTTTTACGTCATCTTTGGGTTTTCAGACGCTTTGTGTGAAAAGTGGCGTATCTGGCCTTCGTTCGTAAACAAGCTTCATAAAGCAGAGCCTGACGTGCAGCAGGCGCTTCCTTTCAGCTGTTTGTGGTTTCACGACGTCACAGCGAGTCTCAGCTTACGTTCTGTTCATTTACAAACATCTGGAGCAGATTTCTCCTGCGACATCATTTCTGCATCATCTGACCACAGGGTGAGTCCTGCAGGACACCTGCTGGGTGCAGCTTCTGTGCTAAAATTAGCAACAAGCTAGCTAAAAGTAGCAGAAGACTTAAAGAGCAGCTGCAGACTCCAAACAAGCAGGTTTTTTTTAAACGGAGTGAATGTGAAAAGTTTTATTCTGTTATCTGTCAGTGTCTCGTCTCGTGTCAGGGTGTGAYGTGTCGCATGATGCAACCCTGCACCTGCCGAAACTTCTGTGGGAGGAAGAAGAGGGCGTGGCTAACGGAGCTGACGAMACAAAACAAAACATCAAAGCCAGACGCTCAGCAACACGTCAGACCAGAACTCCTGCAGCCCYGGCTTCAACAAGACCAACAGAAGAAAGACTCCTTCACATTCTGTCAAATCCTGGCAGGGTTCGAGTCTCCGACAGTTGGACCGGTCCTCCTGCTTCTGTGAGCTTCAGGTCCCTGAAGAACCGGACCTGCAGCTCTGTAACGTACAGTTTCATGTGGAGAGGTTTCAGTTTCTATATTCAGTGATGGATAATAAAGACTGGAGGATCAGAACCAAACGCTTTAATCAAACTGGAACCAGACAGGAAGTGACATCACAGACAGGAAGTACTTTATTTAACAGTTCAACAGCAACAAGAAGCTCCAAACTCATTAACATGGARCTATGAGGGACCAAGTGTAAAATTAAACGTTTACAATTTTCTACATATTTTTCATTACTTAGCTCACTGTTCTACATTTAGCCAATTTTTATTAAATGTTCAATTTAACTATTGAAACATATTTAAATATTATATCTAAATGTTTAAATAAATGTTTAAATCTAACTGTTTAAATCTAACTGTAAAAGTTAAACCCTAAATGTTGAAGTTCACATTTAGGTATTTTTGCTGTTGGCACTCGGCTCATGTTATGTCATCATCCTGAGACAATAGCAACCGCTAGCTCCAGTGCAGCTAAGGTCCAGTCCCAGCGCTCAGTACCACCCTCCACCCTCTGTGAAGTGTGGGTCCAGTCCAGTCCCAGTACCACCCTCCACCCTCTGTGAAGTGTGGGTCCAGTCCCAGTGCACACAGGTGTTGGAGTGTGCAGGTT
>NW_013953066.1:79167-83486 GCF_001266775.1 Austrofundulus limnaeus
CACATAAAATATTTGAAATCAAATCAAACAAAACTTTAGTTTAAYGTAACCTCGTTGAATTTAAATAAATTGTAAACATTTCTGAACTTTTGGAGACAAGTCAGCTGAACATCCAACAGAACCTGTTGTTTCTGCAGAGCTGGTGTCTGTGGTAGTAGCTGAGAGTCATCACCTGACCCGGTGAGACAGGAGTCAGCTCCTCCAGAGGAGGAGGAGGAGGAGTTCACCTGATTAAAACTCTGCAGCGGTTTTATTCAGGATTTAAAACCCACGAAGAAGAAGAAGAAGAATAAAATTATAAATACAAGAAGAAGAAGAAGAAGAAGCGGTGGAGATAAGAGGAAGGTGAATGTGGATTTGGTTCCTGTCAGGTGTTGGACCAGAACTCACCGAACCGACCGGACCGGTTTCGGGACAGACAGCTGGAGGAAGTGGTAGCAGAGAGGAAGAGGAGCAGCAGGAGGAGAGAAGAAGAAGAAGAAGAAGAAGGAGGAGGAGGAGGAGGAGTCTGTTTGTTGACATCGGGACGAAGCCGAAGATCAGATGAGTGCGGACCTCCGGTAACACTTGGTTCTGTCCCCGCCATCCAGACCCGCAGCCCGGGCCGACAGCTCAGGTAAGGTCCCGGCGGCAGCGCCGCACGGTCGGACCGCGGCTGAGCCGGCAGCCGGACCGATCCCGCAGAGCTCCGCTAGCCTTCCTGCTAGCATCACAGCAGGGGAAAGTCACAGCTAGCATCGAGCTAATTTAGACTTAAAACAAGCTTCAGACTGAAATAAAGTTTAACTTTTAATAACAAACGTTGCTCCTGTCAGTGTTAGCTCGTGTTGGTCGTTCAGGGTGAAAGTTTGAGTTTGTCAGCAGCTTTAAAGCTTTAATGTTGAATTATTTCTCACAGCTGATAGCTCGTTAGCTCGCTAACTTGTCATCGGTCTGTTGGTCTGAACCCGGTTCTGAGTTCTGACCCAGAAACAGGACGAGCCTGGACACAGGACCTCCTCAGACTGTGCATCAGTCSTGTTAGAGAGAGAAATGTTTTTATGATAAATGAGTTGTTTTAGATTAAAGTTAAAACAGAGTCAGTCTGAAGCTGCAGGGAGTACAGTTTATTTATTCTGTAAAAATGTTTCAACTACTTCCTGTGTTTTTATAGGATTTGTTTCGGATAATTTACTGACTTAATCACTTAAATAGTGTGATTTCTGTCTTTAAAACAACAAAAAATAAATAAAATACATCAGCTGAATAAAATAAATCTGTTCTAAAATATAAAAAATGCAGAACAATAACTAAAAGAACTAAATGATGAAGCAAGAGGCTTTTTAAAAGTAGCTGAATGCTAGTTYAAAGCTACATAAAGCAAAAATAATTTGTAAAAACTAAATAAAGCAAATATTAGTTAAAGCATAAATGTTGCAAATGGCAGCTAGAAGCTAAAAGTAGCTAAAGGACATTATAAAATTAGCAATGGGCTAGCTAAAAGGAAGAAGTAGTCACCTCAAAGCTAAAAGTAGCAAAATGACAGCTAAAAGTTGCTTAAATCAGTCAATAGCTAGAAGAAGCTAAAGTTTTTTTGCTGATTGTTCTGTTTGTTTTTTTAATTTAAATTCTAATCAGAGGAAACATCTCCGTACCGTTGACGTGTCTGCTGGAGGTTAACGTTTCTTTGTGTGGACACGTGTCCCCTCAGGTCCCCTGCCCGGCCCGGCCCGGCCCGTCTCATCAGAACTGAAGCAGGGCCAACATGGCAGCCAAAGCAGGAGACGACCCGGACAGCCTCATGTCTCTGACCACCATCTTCTGCCTGAGGAACCTGAGGAAGACCATGTGCTACCAGGGCTCCAGGAGCCGGCTCTGTCTGCGCTCAGACATCTTCCTCCCCAGCGAGATCTGCGACAAGCTGGTTAACACGTACGTACCGGACCGGACCGGTTCTGTCCTGCTGGGACAGGTTCGTCCATCAGAACAGTTCCTCACGGTTTGTCTCTGTGAGCAGGTACATGGAGCTGGTCCACGCAGACAGTCACTTTGAACCAGAGGAGAGCTTCTTCCAGCTGTTCTCAGATCCTCGCAGCACCAGGCTCACCAGAGTCCAGCTCAGAGAGGACTTTGTCCGGGACCGAGACCTGGAGGCCATACGCAAACAGGTGGGGTTCTGTTAGCGGATCTGCTTTTCCTTCGTCTAAAGAAAACAACAGAAAACCGCTCTGATTGTGTGAATGCTGAGTCAGCATTCAGTTAGTTGCTGAGTCGGCGTTCAGTTATTTGCTGAGTCAGCGATCAGTTATTTGCTGAATCAGCATTCAGTTATTTGCTGAGTCAGCATTCAGTTATTTGCTGTGTCAGCATTCAGTTACTTGCTGAGTCAGCCTTCATTTATTTACTGAGTCAGCCTTCATTTATTTGCTGAGTCAGCCTTCATTTATTTGCTGAGTCAGCATTAAGTTAATTGCTGAGTCAGCATTCAGTTATTTGCTGAGTCAGCATTAAGTTAATTGCTGAGTCAGCATTCAGTTAATTGCTGAGTCAGCGTTCAGTTATTTGCCGAGTCAGTGTTCAGTTATTTGCCGAGTCAGCGTTCAGTTATTTGCTAAGTCAGCGTTCAGTTATTTGCTGAGTCAGCATTCAGTTATTTGCTGAGTCAGCATTCAGTTATTTGCTGAGTCAGCATTCAGTTATTTACTGAGTCAGCATTCAGTTAATTGCTGAGTCAGCGTTCAGTTAATTGCTGAGTCAGCGTTCAGTTAATTGCTGAGTCAGCGTTCAGTTAATTGCTGAGTCAGCGTTCAGTTAATTGCTGAGTCAGCATTAAGTTAATTGCTGAGTCAGCATTCAGTTAACTGTCGAGTCAGCTTTCAGTTAATTGTCAGCATTCAATTGCTGAGTCAGCGTCCAGTTATTTGCTGAGTCAGCGTCCAGTTATTTGCTGAGTCAGCATCCAGTTATTTGCTGAGTCAGCATCAGCATTCAGTTATTTGCTGAGTCAGCGTTCAGTTATTTGCTGAGTCAGCATTCAGTTATTTGCTGAGTCAGCATTCAGTTATTTGCTGAGTCAGCATCAGTATTCAGTTATTTGCTGAGTCAGCGTTCAGTTATTTGCTGAGTCAACTTTCAGTTATTTGCTGAGTCAGCATCCAGTTATTTGCTGAGTCAGCATCCAATTATTTGCTGAGTCAGCATCAGCATCCAGTTATTTGCTGAGTCAGCATCAGCATCCAGTTATTTGCTGAGTCAGCATCAGCATTCAGTTATTTGCTGAGTCAGCGTTCAGTTATTTGCTGAGTCAGCATTCAGTTATTTGCTGAGTCAGCATCCAGTTATTTGCTGAGTCAGCATCCAGTTATTTGCTGAGTCAGCGTTCAGTTAATTGCTGAGTCAGCGTTTACAGCATTGTCCCCATGTAATTTATTCTGGACATTTTTTCTGCTGCTTGTTGTGATTTATCCTTTGGCTCATTCAGGCAACAGCTGCTGAGACTTTTCAACTTTTGTTTTTAAAAAAATATTTAACTTTGCTTAAAATAAAAAAATCTCCATAGAAAAATATGTCCAGCTTCTGCTGTGCTGGTTTTAGCTGTAGCAGCTCAGTTACAGCTCCTTCAGCTGATTTTATGAGTCCTGGTGCCCTGGTTGGGGTCAGTGATGTGACAGAACAYGTGGTGAAACATCTTCCAGCCTGTTCGCTGGTGAATTTCTTCTTCTATGGTTTTTAATAAAACACTTCCTGTCCTTCCAGGACCTGATCGAGCTCAGCCTCACCTACTGCAACAGCCTGTCGTCTCGCAGCTTGAAGACCCTCGCCTGTTTCCGTGAGACGCTGGTGTCCCTGTGTCTCTTCGGCTGCAAGCAGATCTTYTTTAAGAAGAGCAGCGCTCCGCTGGCGTGTAACGAGGACTCAGAGGACGAGGACGAGGACAGTCCTGTGTCCCGGAAGGAGTTGGAGACAGACTTTAGCTTCCAGGGCTTTAACCGCCTTCGGCTGCTGAACCTGGGGGGTCTGCCCAAAGAAATGGACGTGGAGACCCTGCTCAGACCCCTCAGGTCCATCACGTCCCTGGACCTGTCCAGTGTCCACCTGCTGGGGACGTCTTTTCTCAGCCAGTGGAAGGACAGGCTGGCCTCTCTGGTCCTCTACAACGTGGAGCTGTCAGAGGAGCTGCTCAGCACCGTGCTGGAGCTGGTCAACCTCAGGTGAGCTGGTCAACCTCAGGTGAGAGGTTCGGCTTTAGTTAAAGGATCCAGGATTAGTTGTAACACTAGACTTTATTTAATAAACATTTATTTTAACTGTAAAATAAAGACTGTAAAAATACTGTAGGC
>NW_013953066.1:84138-85536 GCF_001266775.1 Austrofundulus limnaeus
GCCTACAGTATTTTTACAGTCTTTATTTTACAGTTAAAATAAATGTTTATTAAATAAAGTTTAATGTTAGAACTAATCCTGGATCCCTTTAATGATAATAACAAAGCTGCAGACTGAGCTCACCTGTCACCTGGATGTTTTGTTCTTCAGACTGGTTTATTTTCAGGTTCTAACACCAACAATCAGAACCAGGTCTTGATTATAAAAGCTGAAGAACCTGTTCTGAGTGACGCACAAACAGCTTCCTCATTTTATTAACACCTGCACAGAAACAGATGTTTTTAACATTTACCTGYGGATATTACCAGGTTTAGCCTTGTCCCATGTTGACCCGAGACTCACCTGCTTCCTTTCAGACACCTGGATATCTCCAGGGAGGGCCGGCGAAACACCAAGTTTAAGATGACCAGGAAGATCCTGACGGCCCTGGTCCAGAGACTGGTCCACCTGGTGTCTCTGGACCTGTCGGGACACGTCATGCTGGACAACTGCACCGTCCCACACTTTGAGGAGGCCATGGGCCGTCCCAGGTGAAGAGCCGACTCGCCTGAGAGTCGAAATGCTGAGTCAGCGTTCTTCTTCTGCAGACATCRCTCTGTTTCGGCTGTTTTATATCAGAGCCTTCGGCTCGTTCAGCAAGTGGCTGATGTGACGTTTGACTTTTAAAATAATTGATACTTTTCTAAAGATATAACATTGACCTTTGAAAACATTTAGCTACTTCTAGCTACAGCTTGCTAATTTTAGCATCTGTTTAGCTAAGTTTCAGAACTGATTTACTACTTTGTGTTCGTTTACTGATTTTATGTCCTGTTGCCTTGATTTTAGCTTTTATTCTGYTGATTTTTCTGATATTACCTTTTTGTTAAATTTTAGCTTCTGTTTTGCTGATTTTACCTGTAACAGTTCCTCTTAAATCAGTCGTTCTGGGTTTAACAGTAAAAGTGGGTTCTCTGGTTCTGGTTCTGGTTGTGTTCCAGTGTGGAACCCTGTAAGAGCAGCATCATCCCGCTGCAGGAGCTGAAGAGGCCTCTGCAGTTCCTGGGTCTGTACGACACCACGCTGTGTAACGTCACACACATCCCCGCCTACAAGGTACCGCTTCCTCCCTCACCTGATCACATGACCACCTGATCACATGATCACTTGACCACCTTATCACTTGACAACATGATCACCTGACCACCTGACCACTTGACCAACTGATCACCTGATCACTTGATCACCTGACCACCTAACCACTTGATCACCTGACCACCTAACCACTTGATCACTTGATCACCTGATCACCGGATTACTTGATCACCTGACAACCTAACCACCTGATCACCTGACCACTTGATCGCCTGACCATCTGATCATTTGATCACTTGATCACCTGACCACCTGATCACTTGA
>NW_013953066.1:87562-91329 GCF_001266775.1 Austrofundulus limnaeus
TCACTTGATCACCTGACCACCTGATCACTTGATCACCTGATCACTTGATCACCTGACCACCTGATCACTTGATCACCTGACCACATGATCACTTGATCACCTGAGCACCTGATCACCTGACCATGTGATCCCAGAGGTTCTGTTTGGTTCTGGGTCTGGACTTGAGGAAATCAGTGAAACTGGGTCAGAATCTGTTGTTTCTCTTCAGGTGACCGGGTCCAAAAATGAAGACCAGGTTCTGAATGCCGTGGAGGCCTACACGGAGTTCCGACCCGAGCTGGCCCACCGGGCCATCAACCAGCTGTTCGACATCGCCAGGATACAGCACTGCAGCCAGCTGCTGCGAGCCCTGCAGGTCTGGACGGGCTGCTCAGCTCCAGGTTCTGGTTCCGGTCCGTTTGTAACGGTTCTGTTGTTTTGCAGCTGGTGATCGCGGCTCTGAAGTGTCACAAGTATGATAAGAGCATCCAGGTGACAGGCAGCGCCGCCCTCTTCTACCTGACCAACACCGAGTACCGCAACGACCAGAGCGTCAGGCTGCGCCGCCAGGTCATCCAGGTGGTCCTGAACGGGATGGAGCAGTACCAGGAGGTCACGGTGGGTCTGAACTCTGTGGACCTGGTTTTGGTTCTGGTTCTGGCTCCTGCTGACGCCGTCTCTCTGCAGGTCCAGAGGAACTGCTGCCTGACTCTGTGTAACTTCCACATCCCCGAGGAGCTGGAGTTCCAGTACAGCCGGGTCAACCAGCTGCTGCTGAAGATCCTGGAGCCGGCCCGGCAGGACGAGTCCATCCAGAGGATCGCWGTCCACCTGTGCAACGCTCTGGTGTGCCAGGTGGACAACCACCACAAGGAGGCCGTGGGCAAGATGGGCTTTGTCAAGGTGAGACCTGCAGGACCGCACTGGGCTTTGGTTCTGGAGCAAACAGGAAGCAGGTCCAGACCTTTCAAATTAAAGATAAATGTTGTTGAAGTGCTGACGTTTGAGCTCAGCTCCAGAGATGATAAAACTGCAGGTGAAAATCATCCTGAATGTTGATGTTTGGATGAAAATAGAGAGAATCTGTAGAATCTGCAGCAGCTGGAGCTTAAAAATTATATTCATATGCTTATACTTTATTTACAAATATTCAGCTTCTTTAAAAACTTCTGCTTCAGCTGCTGCCTCTGTCCTATTCTGGTGCTTTTAGCCTTTAGCTAGTCTTTTGCTGTTTTTAGCTGGATTTCTGCTTTTTGCTTTTATCAACAGTCTGGCCTCCCTCATATCTTTCAGCAGATATTCAGCAGTCTTTCAGCGGTCATTCAGCAGATATTCAGCAGTCTCTCAGCAAATATTCAGCAGTCTTTCAGCAGATATTCAGCAGTCTTTCAGCAAATATTCAGCAAATATTCAGCAGTCTTTCAGCAGTCTCTCAGCAAATATTCAGCAGTCTTTCAGCAAATATTTAGCAGTCTTTTAGCAGTCATTTAGCAGATATTCAGCAGTCTTTCAGCAGATATTCAGCAGTCTTTCAGCGGTCATTCAGCAGATATTCAGCAGTCTTTCAGCAGTCTCTCAGCAAATATTCAGCAGTCTCTCAGCAAATATTCAGCAGTCTTTCAGCAGATATTCAGCAGTCTTTCAGCAAATATTCAGCAAATATTTAGCAGTCTTTTAGCAGTCATTCAGCAAATATTTAGCAGTCTTTTAGCAGTCATTCAGCAAATATTCAGCAGTCTTTCAGCAGATATTCAGCAAATATTTAGCAGTCTTTTAGCAGTCATTCAGCAAATATTCAGCAGTCTTTCGGCAGATATTCAGCAGTCTTTCAGCAGATATTCAGCAAATATTTAGCAGTCTTTTAGCAGTCATTCAGCAAATATTCAGCAGTCTTTCAGCAGATATTCAGCAGTCCTTCGGCAGATATTCAGCAGTCCTTCAGCAGATATTCAGCAGTCCTTCAGCAGATATTCAGCAATCTTTCAGCAGATATTCAGCAGATGTTCAGCAGTCTTTCAGCAGATATTCAGCAAATATTCAGCAATCTTTCAGCGGTCATTCAGCAGATATTCAGCAGTCGTTCAGCAGATATTCAGCAATCTTTCAGCAGATATTCAGCAGATGTTCAGCAGTCTTTCAGCAGATATTCAGCAAATATTTAGCAGTCTTTCAGCAGTCTTTCAGCAGATATTCAGCAGTCTTTCAGCAGATATTCAGCAGTCTTTCAGCAGATATTCAGCAGTCTTTCAGTAGTCTTTCAGCAGATATTCAGCAGTCTTTCAGCAGATATTCAGCAGTCTTTCAGCAGATATTCAGCAGTCTTTCAGCAGTCTTTCAGCAGTCATTCAGCAGATATTCAGCAGTCTTTCAGCAGTCATTCAGCAAATATTCAGCAGTCTTTCAGCAGTCTTTCAGCAGATATTCGGCAGTCTTTCAGCAGTCTTTCAGCAGTCTTTCAGCAGTCTTTCAGCAGATATTCAGCAGTCTTTCAGCAGATATTCAGCAGTCTTTCAGCAGATATTCAGCAGTCTTTCATCAAATATTCAGCAGTCTTTCAGCAGATATTCAGCAGATATTCAGCAGATGTTCCGTCTTTCAGTTGTTTTTGATCTGAGTTCTGTTTGTTTTGTTTTTAGACGATGTTGAATTTAATCCAGAAAAAGCTTCAGGACAGAACGGTGAGTCTCCGTCCCTCCTCTGCTGCTTCAGTGTAAAGTGTTGGTTGTTTACCTRTAAACAAAATGTTTGTTTGTGTTTTGTCAGTGTGACCAGGTGATGGAGTTCTCCTGGAGCGCTCTGTGGAACATCACAGATGAGACACCAGACAACTGCCAGATGTTCCTGAACTGTCGGGGCATGAATCTGTTCCTGGAGTGTCTGGAGGTGAGTCCAGGTCCRTCTGGAGGAAAAAAACAGATGTTTACAGCTCTTTAAATGTTTGTTTGTTTGTTTGTTTTCACACCAGAAGTTTCCAGATAAACAGGAGCTWCACCGCAACATGTTGGGACTTTTAGGAAACGTTGCAGAGGTGAAAGGTCTGAGGCCTCAGCTGCTGACGCCACAGTTCATCACCGTGTTCAGGTGAGGAGCACCGGCTCATTTCTCTGTTGTTGTTGTTGTTGTTGTTGTTGTTGTTGTTGTTGTTGTTGTTGTTGTTGTTGTTACGGTGGTTTAAACCTCTCCGTCTGCCCACTGGCTGCAGTAACCTGCTGGAGAGCAAGGCTGACGGCATCGAGGTGTCGTATAACGCTTGCGGCGTGCTCTCACACATCATGTTCGACGGCCCTGAGGTCTGGGCCATGGACGAGCCCCGCAGAGACGCCGTCATGGACCGCATGTGGGACGCCATCCAGAGCTGGGACGTCAGCTCGCGCCGCAACATCAACTACAGGTCAGGGTCAGAGGCATTGATTTATRTTRCTGGAGTGGGCGTGGCTAGTGAGTTGCTAGCTACATGGACGTGCACACACTGGAGATCTGTTCTGCATTGATTCAATGGACCGTGAGGCGTCATCCTGATGAAAAACTCTTATAAATTTATTATTTCTTGCTCAATTTTTACAAACTATGGTTCAAAATAAAGCTAAGGAAATTGTGATTTTTTTGAGTTATAGAAATTTAAGTAAAAAACTAATTGAAATGACTAACAGTGGCTTAAAATAACAATATCTTGTGTTTCAGAGGTGCTGTTTTCAAACAAATCAATGAGATCTGACAGCTGGATTCTCATACATATATTTATTAATTAGAGCTGAGTATTTGCAAGTGTACATAGTACAATATATGTA
>NW_013953066.1:94062-95571 GCF_001266775.1 Austrofundulus limnaeus
TCCATTTACTGAGTATTGTTACTTTCACCTGACACTAACTTAATCATTTCCCATAATATTTTTGGATTCTTACTGGTTGAAATAATTTGATTTTTAAAATATTGTTGTTTGGCTTGGCGTAATTCAGCAACACATTTATTTCAGTAACTGTTTAAACGAGACCGATTTTCAGAGGTTTTTGATTTTCTATAAGTTTTCATTGAAGAAGCTTTCAACTTTAGGAGATGTATTATAGAGGCATTCAACCATGCAGTTTTATTTTTCAGGACTGGAACTTTACAAGTTGAAATATATTTTTCCTGTTTTGTCTCCAACTTATCATAAAAATTAGACAAAATGTGATTTGGATTTGACAGAGAAATCCCCTCATTCCAGTTAGTATTCTCAATCTGAGCATGAAACATGGGTAACTTTGATTTCTGAATCCTTTTAATGAAATTATGCACATGACCTGTAGGTTTCTGTAGGTTTTTTCTAATGACATGAATAAGTGAATGATCCCAGATTGAAGTATTTATAACTCCAGATATGCCATATATGGAGGATCGATTTGTGAAAATAAGATCCAAATGGGATTGCATGTCTTGTCAAAYCTTGTTGGTMCTTTAATGAACTGTTGAAGCTCTCAGTTTATAGACGTTGCTTTCAGGCCTTTGGAAGTTTTGTCACCATGAGCCTGAGCCGGTGTTTTTGTCCTCAGGTCATTTGAGCCGATCCTTCGCCTGCTGCCTCAGAGCATCTCACCTGTCAGTCAGCACTGGGCCACCTGGGCTCTCTACAACCTGGTGTCAGTTTACCGTGAGTCTGCAGGACTAGCAGGACCCGGGTCACTCCGGGTTCTTGTGGGACGGTCCTCTTCACATCGTTTTGTTTCTGACGTGTTGTTTCCTCCACAGCCGGTAAATACTGTCCTCTGCTGATCAAAGAAGGAGGAGTCTGTCTTCTGGAGAAGGTTCTGGAGCTGGACAGTTCTCACCCTGAGACCAAGGAGATGGCCCGGTAAACCAGAACCTTCATTAAACCCAGGTTCTGTTGGGTCCAAACGGTTCTGCCTGACTTTGTTTCTCTGACTCTCCTGCTGCTCCTCAGGAAGGTGATGGAGCAGTGTGACAGCTTCAAAGAAGATCCCATGGAGACGAACAACGGACCGGAGGTCAACTTTGGACCCAGAGGCTGACTCCACCAGAACCAGAACCAGAACCAAACATGAATGAAGCCAAGCCGAGGCCCCTCCTCCTCCTCCTGCCGTCATCACCACCACGGTTATTCGTGTGCATCGTTTTTCTTCTTATTGTTTCCTAGAGCAGAACCACCTGTCTGTGGACCGGACTGGACCGGACCGGACCGGACCGGACCGGACTGGACCGGACCTTAATGTGTGACACGTAGGAATTAGAAGATGCTGGGGTGTTGGCCTTCGCTGCTCATCTCTCCTGTTGTTGGTTAGGGTTTTCTCTCAGTGTGTGTGTGTGTGTGTGTGTGTGTGTGTGTGTGTGTGTGTGTGTGTGT
>NW_013953066.1:96270-99451 GCF_001266775.1 Austrofundulus limnaeus
ATCACAAACAGAGCAAACGATTCATTCTCTTGTGTTTATGTTTCCATTTATCACCATTAATAGAAGCAGAATTAAAGATTTTGATGTTTTGTGGTGATTTTTGCACTTTTAACATTAAAAATATCTGTTTGTTTTGGTAAAAATCCCTTAGATTCAGTCCTGAATTTACAGCTGTTTCCTCCTCTGAGGTCGCTCCCAAAACTTTGAGCTTTAATGCAAAATTTTAAAACAAATCCTGAAGACCTGGTTTTTATTAGTGAAAACTCAAAGACAACAGGTTCTGTTAGCTTCAAGTTTCTCTTTTAGTTAACTGGTGACGACACTTTCAGATGTTTTTACAGAATCAGAATGTTTAGCTGTGAGATGAAACATTTTTGTTGTAAAAAAGAAACATTTGATTAAAAATCAAAAAAGATTTGATTTGATTTTTGTCGTTCCTTCAGTCCACCAACAGGAGGCAAAACCTAATTTAATTTAAAAAAAAAATACATTAATTCAAATAAATTAAATTTACCTGGTTGTTTTCAGACCAGGTGCAGAATAATAAACAATATATACCATAAATTAAACTGGTTTATTTTACTGAAATAAATATTTTATTGCCTTATATTCATCTTTATTATAAAACAGTTTCTTTGTGTTTCAAAGAACTAAAACAAAGAAACACTTTTTAAAATTTGTGATTTTTACTAACAGTTTTAACTCATCGAGTTATATGATAACAGTTTATGCACTTATTTGTTTTTAGCTTTGGTTAGCTAACAGCGCTAACCAGCTGCTCCGACTTCCTGTGCAAACCGGAAGTCACATGACTTTACTTCCCCGTGGCTAATAATTCATTCCCTTTCGGAAAGAGTCAAAGGAATTCCAGCCTCACCTGTCCAGACATGTCTACTGCGTACAGGAACAGGTGAGTTTTCTTCTCCTGACACCTTGACTCGGAGCTAACAGGTGTTAGCTGCTGCTAAAGCTGCATTCATCACAACAAGCTAGCGTTAGCATTAGCTCCGCTAACCAAACAAAGGCTAACTTCTGGGTCAAAATCAGGGATTTTTCCAAACAAATCAATCCCAAAAGTCACGTCTGCATCAGGCTGCACTGTGTTACATTTTATATCTGACATGCAGAGCTCGTGAGGAGCTTTAAACGCTAAAACTGTAAGTCAGTCAAAGGAGAGTGTTAGCATTAGCTTCCTGTTAGCACATCAGCTGACATCCATCCTCCAGCTGGAATGTGCTGACATGTTTCTGACAGTTTCTCTTCATTCAGGTCCTGATAAATCCCAACAGTTGAAACTTTTCTTGTTTCCTGATGTTTTTCTTCTCCTCAGTTTCATCAGTTGAAGCTCTTTCAGACTTTAAACCTCTGTGTGTCACATGACTGTGGAGGAGCTTTGAACCACTCTTCTTCTCAGTGGTTCTGCAGTGTTTTTCAGTTTGCAGATTTTAAACTTTTGCTTTTTGTTTTTGAACTAATTGAAAAAAAACTATTATCAATGAATTAAAAACTCATTAAATTTCTTCAGATCATCTCAGGATTCTAAACTTGGTGTTTTCTGACCCTGGGTTTGGTTCTGATCTCCTCTGTGACACTAGAATGCTCCCAAACCATCGGCCCTCCACCACCGTGCTGACAGCTGGGAGGAGCTGTGTGCTGCAGTGCATTCTGGGTAAACATCTGGCCTTTGGTCTGGTTCCGATCCTGTGGTTCATTCAGATGAAAGTGGAGCTGCCGTGTTGTTTTTAGACAGAAGAAGCGTTTTTAGACAGAAGAAGCTATGACCTTTGACCTTTAACCTGTTGACTGAGACCTGTAGAGATGGAGCTCATTGTACGGTCTGACCTTCAGGGTGAAGAGTCTGTAGACCAATCAGTAGCTCCTGAGCTCAGTTAAAGTAGCTCGTCAGTGCTTGTGARAAATTAGGAGAAGCAAAATTTTATTTGTCACTAACTTTAATTTATTCAATCAATCTGATGTCCTGCCCCCTTGGTTGTCAATCAAACAGTTTAGGGCTCGTTATGGTCGATGATGATGCACAGTTACCTGGTTTTTCGGTGTCTGTTTTCACACACCTTTCATAGCCCTGTGACACACTGTGCCAAACGCCTGGGAGACCCCTCCCACTGTGGTACATGTCACTACAGGGGGTTTCCTCCTGCTGGAGTCCACAAGAAAATAAATACAGGAGACCCATCGTTATTTGTGCACAAATCATTTGCAGTTAAACCCTAAGTTATTAGTGTGAAATACAATAWAACATGAATGGATAAAGACAAAAAGCACATTCATGTAAATTCAGTGTTCTTTATGATAGTTTCATGTGAACTGAAGACAATGTTTTTGTGTTTGTTCAAGCAAAACAAGCTTATTTCAATGGTTTGAGTTTAAAATTAAATGTTGCAAAAAGTAGCTCTGTCAGTTTTATTTTGTGAAAGTAGCTCTTAAGAAAAAAAGTTTGGAGACTTCTGCTGTAGACTGACAGACTCTAAATGACTGTTGAGCTTTTTGTTTATTAAACAACAACATGGTGAAGTCAGACCTGAAAAAGACCAGGTAGAAAATGTAAAGTAAAATCTGGACTTCCTCTTCCTGTCAGTAAAATAATCCTTCAGTTTACAACTCGTAAACACTTTAGGTTGTGTTTGTGTTCTGGATCCTTGTTGACCTTTGACCTGCTTGTTTCAGGATACAAGAGTTCAAAGCAGCTTTAAGTGAAGAAACCATCAACCTGTCGACTCTGAGGGAGCTGTGCTTCAACGGTAAAACATCTGTAGATGTTTGTCCCTCTGCTGTCAGCTTTTATCTGACGGACTTCATTTCTTCCCTCAGGAATCCCCTTTGAAGGAGGCATCCGCTCTCTGTGCTGGAAGGTGAGTTCTGCCTCTCTGCAGCTGAAGAACCCGTTTAATGAGCGTCAAACATGTGATCACTTCCTGTTTCCCTCCTCAGATCCTCCTGAACTACCTGCCCCTCGATCAAACGCTATGGGAGTCTTTCCTGAAGAAGCAGAGGTCGGTCAGCGCTAGCTAAACTGCTATCTGTTTTATCTGCTGTCAGAGCTGAAGGACTGCTGAGGAGGCTAAAACTGAGCAGTTGGAGCTGAACGCCGCAGAACACTAGCTGAAACCAGCAAAACATTACCTAAAACTGGCAAACTGATGCTAAAACCAGCAAAACATTA
>NW_013953066.1:100432-103636 GCF_001266775.1 Austrofundulus limnaeus
AAACTGGCAAACTGATGCTAAAACCAGCAAAACATTACCTAAAACTGGCAAACTGATGCTAAAACCAGCAAAACATTACCTAAAACTGGCAAACTGATGCTAAAACCAGCAAAACATTAGCTAAAACTGGCAAAACAATTTGGTATAATTTGTGAAACTGTGGCTAGAAGCTAAAAGGAGCTGAACAATACGTTAAAAGTAAAAGAACCATAACCGTGGCTAAAAAGAGAAGACTGGTACCTAAAACTAGCAGAAGAAACTAAAATTAGCACATTTGTACGCGAGAGATAAATCTGGCAGAACTGTAGTTTAAAGCCAGAAGTAGCTGAGGAAGACAGAAACAGCTAAAGCAGACTTCAAAGAGAACAAAGTTTTTGTAGGATCTGAAAGGGTTTCTTTGGTAAAAGTGCTGACTCAGCGTTCTGACTCAGCGTTCTGACTCAGCGTTCTGACGGTGATGATGAGATCTGTTTTAGCCGATTGTTCTGACAGAACCAGCTGAGTTCTTATGTTTCCCTCCTCCTGGTTCTGGACCGGTCTGGACCGGTCTCCTGACAGGGAGGTGTACTCTCAGTTCCTCAGGGAGATGATCATCCAGCCGGGCCTGGCCAAAGCCAACATGGGTCTGTCCAGAGAAGACGTGACCCTGGAGGACCACGTGAGTCCGCTTTCATTCAACTGCAAGTTCTGTGATGTGGTTCTGGTTCTGGCTCCGACATCAATGACAGGTTCTGTGTTCTGGTTCTGCTCAGCCTCTGAACCCGAACCCGGACAGCCGCTGGAACACGTACTTCAAAGACAACGAGATCTTACTGCAGATCGACAAAGACGTCAGGTGGGCTCGGTTCTGTTGTCCTGTAGACCCTCCAGTCCAGGAACCCTGACCTCTGGTTCTGGTTCTGTTGTCCTGTTGACCCTCCAGTCCCGGAACCCTGACCCCCTGGTTCTGATCTCATGTAGAACCCTAACTCTGTGAACCCTGACCCCCTGGTTCTGGTTCTGATCTCATGTAGAACCCTAACTCTGTGAACCCTGACCTCTGGTTCTGGTTCTGTTTCAGGAGGTTGTACCCGGACATGGCCTTCTTCCAAAGACCCACAGAGTACCCCTGCCAGCTGATCCTGGACCCTCAGAACGACTACGAGACCCTGAGGACACGGGTGGAACAGACCACCCTGAAGGCCCAGACCGTCAACCGGAACCGCAGCGGGGTCACCAACGTGAGTCTGCAGGTTCTGGTCGGGGTCCAAGGAGCTGGATCTAAGCCTCAAACCTGGATCAGAACCAGGTTTTAGGGACGAGGTTCTCTGGACCTGATCCTCCTCCTCTCTCCCCTCAGGTGAGCTCACCTGGGAAGTCCCTGCACCTGTACCCGTCTAACGAGTACGAGGTCCTCCCTGCGGGCAGCGAGGCCCACTGGGAGGTGGTGGAGCGGATCCTCTTCATCTATGCCAAGCTGAACCCGGGTCTGGCCTACGTTCAGGGCATGAACGAGCTGGTGGGCCCCGTGTACTACACCTTCGCCACGGACCCCAACAGCCAGTGGAAAGGTCCGAGCCCCGCTCCCCTCGCTCCACGTGACGCAGCGTTCCGGCCGTTCCTCTAACCAGCTGTTTATGCCCCGCCCCCTCAGAGCACGCCGAGGCCGACACCTTCTTCTGCTTCACCAGCCTGATGTCGGAGAACAGAGACAACTTCATCAAGAGTCTGGACGACTCTCAGTGCGGCATCACCTACAAGATGGAGAGCGTCTACGCCATGCTGAGGGACAAGGACCCGCAGCTGCACCACAGACTGGTACCAGAACCAGAACCAGAACCCTGTGTCTTGTTAGCCTGCTGCTCAGCCTCTCATGGTTCTGTTGGTTCTGACAGGAGGAGCAGAACATCAAGCCTCAGTACTTCACCTTCCGCTGGCTCACCCTGCTGCTGTCCCAGGAGTTCCTGCTGCCGGACGTCATCCGCATCTGGGACACGCTGTTCTCTGACAAGGACCGCTTCCACTTCCTGGTCCTGGTCTGCTGCGCCATGCTCATGTGAGGACGCTACAGGCTACACGCTACACGCTACATGCTACACGCCACATGCTACACACTGCACGCTACATGCTATATGCTGCACGCTACATGCTGCATGCTATATACTGCACACTACATGCTGCATGCTACATGCTATATGCTGCATGCTACTTGCTATATGCTGCACGCTACATGCTGCACGCTACATGCTACACGCTACAAGCTACATGCTTCACGCTACAAGCTACATGCTTCACGCTACATGCTGCATGCTACATGCTACACGCTACATGCTATATGCTATATGCTGCACGCTACATGCTGCATGCTATATGCTGCACGCCACATGCTACACACTGCATGCTGCACGCTACATGCTACACGCTACAAGCTACATGCTTCACGCTACATGCTGCATGCTATATGCTGCACGCTACATGCTATATGCTGCACGCTACATGCTACACGCTACATGCTGCACGCTACATGCTAACGCTACAAGCTACATGCTTCACGCTACATGCTGCATGCTACATGCTACACGCTACATGCTACACGCTACATGCTATATGCTGCACGCTACATGCTGCATGCTATATGCTGCACGCCACATGCTACACACTGCATGCTACATGCTGCATGCTACATGCTATATGATGCACGCTACCTGCTACATGCTATATGCTGCACGCTACATGCCACACGCTACATGCTGCACGCTACATGCTACACGCTTCACGCTACATGCTGCAAGCTATATGCTGCACGTTACATGCTGCATGCTACATGCTATATGCTGCACGCTATTTCCTACACGCTACATGCTACACGCTGCACGCTACATGCTATATGCTGCACGCTACATGCTATATGCTGCTTGCTACATGCTACACACTGCACGCTACACGCTACATGGTATATGCTGCATGCTACATGCTGCATGCTACATGCTATTTGCTGCACGCTACATGCTACACGCTACATGCTGCACGCTACATGCTACATGCTTCACTCTACATGCTGCACGCTACATGCTGCATGCTACACGCTAAACACTACATGCTACATGACGCATTCCTGTCTGACGGGCTGTACTTCCTGTCTGACGGGCTGTACTTCCTGTCTGACGGGCTGTACTTCCTGTCTGACGGGCTGTACTTCCTGTCTGACGGGCTGTACTTCCTGTC
>NW_013953066.1:104301-108031 GCF_001266775.1 Austrofundulus limnaeus
CATGACGCATTCCTGTCTGACGGGCTGTACTTCCTGTCTGACGGGCTGTACTTCCTGTCTGACGGGCTGTACTTCCTGTCTGACGGGCTGTACTTCCTGTCTGACGGGCTGTACTTCCTTCCTGTCTGACTGACTCAGTTTCAGTGGTCTGGACTGCAGGCCTCAGGGATTGTGAACTAAAACCTTTAATTACAGGATTATGAAAACCCAGAGAGACCAGGTCAGTCTTCAGCTCTGTTTGGCTGATATTTAGCTGAGGTTTTTAACATCATGGAGCTGAAATAAAACAGCTGCAGATTTCTGACAGCAGGGGGGGCTGTTGATCCTGAACTCAAAAAACCTGATTTCCTGTAGAAATGAGACTATAGGTGAGTTCTGAAGGGGTCTGGTCTTGGTGGTCCTGGTTCTGATGGACCCAGAAGCTGCTGTAGAAGCCTGCAGGTCCAGACAGGGAGCAGGAAGTGCTTGTCCAGAACCTGACTGTGTCTCTGTTGTAGAACCCTGCAGGTCCTGTAGAAGCCTGCAGGTCCAGACAGGGAGCAGGAAGTGCTTGTCCAGAACCTGACTGTGTCTCTGTCTGCAGACTGATCCGGGACAGCCTGCTGTCAGGAGACTTCACCGTCAACATGAGGTCACTGCAGGTGGGTCGGGTCAGAACCACAGCTGAGCTTCTCCTCTCCTCTGCTGCTCCTCACATCCTCTGTTCTCCTTTCTCCTGCAGGACTATCCCATCTCTGACGTCCACCTGATCCTGACCAAAGCCAAAGACCTGCAGGACAACTCCTCCTCATAACACCTCCTCTGACTCCTGAGCCGAGGAGGTCCTCCTCCTGACCTGAGGTCCTCCTCCTGACCTGAGGTCCTCCTCCTGACCTGAGGTCCTGCTCCTGACCTGAGGTCCTCCTCCTGACCTGAGGTTCTGCTCCTGACCTGAGGTCCTCCTCCTGACCTGAGGTTCTGCTCCTGCTGGGAGGTGGAACCTTGTATCTGCAATATAGAATCTGGAGGAAACATTTTGATGTTCCTGAAGGAGGAGGAGCCACGTTCCCCCTGATGCATCATGGGAAGAGACTCCTTCTGTTGGTCGTTTCTCCTGTGAGGGAGGTGCAGCAGGAGGAGTAGCAGGAGGTGAAGGAGGAGCAACACAACACTACAGAAACCCTCGCTGTGGTTTAATGAATTCTGAGACTTTTATTGTGAAAAACTGGTTTCCTTCTTCAGTTGAATGAAACAGGAAGTGAAGAACTCACCAGGTTCAGTATTTTAACAGAAATAAATCAAGTCCAGAAGCTCCATGAAGCTTTTTAATCCACTTTAATCTGCTTTAATCCANTTTAATCTGCTTTAATCCAGTTTAAACTGGTTTAATCTGCTTTAATCCAGTTTAAACTGGTTTAATCTGCTTTAATCCAGTTTAAACCAGTTTTATCCGGTTTAATCCAGTTTAATTGGTTTAATCCATTTTAATCTGGTTTAATCGACTTTAATCCCGTCATGCTCCTGATGTCAGATTAATTTCTTGGACTCTGGAGGAGAAAACCTTTCAGATAATCTTTAATCTGAGCTTCATGTTGATGATAATCTTTGACAGAATCTGGATTTTTGGTTGTTTTCCCTCCAATAATCTGCCTCTTGATGTTTGGGATTAAAGTCTCTGAAGGAGAAGAAACAGGGTTTAATCTGAGCTCATGGTGGCAGTAATCTGCCAGATTATTTAGATGTAATCCCTCATGTTGAGCTACAAACAGCTCATTAGAATCAGCTGCTAATCCGAGGATTATGTTGGTTTGCTTTGGATTTTAGGATTAAAAAACTGAGATTACGACAGCAGATTAGCGTTAAAATGATTCAAATATAAATTTATTTTAGTCTCTGAAGTTTAATCCTGATAAAGATTTGAGTTAAAGGATTAAAACTTCAGATGAATCTACAGATTATTATAATCTGGGTTAATCTGAAACAGTCAAAAAGAAACAAATCATTCAGATTAAAGGAAAGAAATAAAAAGTGAATGAGGAGATTAAATAACTGCAGATTTAATCTTTGTTTCTAAAATATCTTTATAATCTCATGTTTAAACTCAGATTATTAAAATAAAATAAATCTGTTTTTCTGCCTRAAATGATGAAAATCATCTCAGATGTTTCTGGTTCTTTAGCTCGGTTTTAATCCACTAAATATTGAACAGATTAAAGTATAAAATATTTGTTTGGAAATAATTCAACAGGAAGCTTCAGACTGAAGAAACGTTTGAATGAAAACTGACAGAAACAGAAAAAACAATGTTTATTTTCAGGAATATTTAATTAAAATCATGAATGAAGCTGTTTTTATCAGGAAACWGTAGTTTTGTTGTTTCAGAAGAGAAGCTGAGTTCCTGTTTGTTTCAGTCTCAGACTGTGACAGCAGGGGGCGTCGCCTCAACACAACCTCAACATGAAGTTTAAACCTGAATTTAACCCAAACCAACATGTCGGTCCAGGTTCTGCTGGTCCTGCTGGTTCTGACTGGTCCAGATTGGACCTCAGTGAGTTTAGTGAGACTCTTGTTTGTGTTTAAGAATAAAAAGTTAAAGTTTTGAATGAAGCTGCAGCTCAGAGTTCGTCTGGATCAGATAAATGTTAATCTGGAGTTACAGGAAGAGTTCAGATTAACAGATTAAATGTCCAGATTATGAAACTTTTAATCTGCTTGTGATCTTTGCTTCCATCAGAGGCCAAAACAAACCTGAACCTGGTTCACATGTTTAATGAATCAAAGGTTTTAATCTGAGCAGAACAAACRGACGTTAAACTGTCGTCAGCTGAATGTTCAGATCAAAAACCAAAACAGACGTTTGAAAGTTTGTTTTTTAGTTTTGAGGGACTGTTACTAATAAAACCAACTTCTTTTTATTTATTTTGTCACTTTGTGTTCGGGGTGATTGTTGAATATAATTCTGTTGTTTGCATGATTTAGATTTTGTAAAACTTCTTATTTTATTTTTATTTTTTTGTAATTGTCTCCAGTGTTGAAATAATTGTACAGAATTGTTTTTACATGTTTGCAGATGTGAAATAAAACAATGGAAGAAATAAAAGACTATTAAAATCTGTTGAAAAACATAAAAAGACTCCATTGTTTCAAATAGTTTGAACAGAAACCCTGACTTTCCTCTGTTCAGCAGCTGATGTTTATTCAACATGAAACAGGTGTGAAGAGGCTGCAGGTGAGGCAGGACGCAGGTAGGAGGCGCTCCTGAGTCCAGAGACTTCCTGTTGATCTGAGCACGCGCACAGGAAGCTAGCTTCCAGTTAGCAGGTGAAGTAAAAACAGGTCTACAAGTTGACAGGCTGCACTTCAGTGGGACACAGAGAAAAGCTCTGCAACGAGTTTCTAACTGAGATTAACGGATTAAATTATTCCAGGTGTTAAAATCCTGCAGAGACTCTTTAAACAAAGTTAAATTAAAACWATAACATCATGTCACCGTGTCTGAATAATATCTAATGTTGAACTCTGCCTCTGTTGAAAAACTCACTTTAAATAATCAGAAACTTGGAAAAACAAGAACAATTTTAAAAAAATGTAATATCTCATAAACAGACCCCTTTGTGATATTTTGGTTATAGTCATGTTACAAATTGGTTGCTTATGTATTTTTTGTAACAGTTTGGCTTCTCTGCGGTGGGGGGCTGGCCAGGCGTCCTGGTGCGGCCCGGGCCGGGCCTTGGCTGTCTGCTCCTCTCCA
>NW_013953066.1:108994-112604 GCF_001266775.1 Austrofundulus limnaeus
TCCTGATCCTGAACCTGAGACCTGAGACTGAGACCTGAGACCTGAGACCTGAGACCTGAGACCTGAACCTGAGACCTGAAACTGAGACCTGAAACTGAGACCTGAGACCTGAGACCTGAGACCTGAGACCTGAACCTGAGACCTGAAACTGAGACCTGAACCTGAGACCTGAAACTGAGACCTAAACCTTAGACCTGAGACCTGAACCTGAATCTGAACCTGAGACCTGAGACCTGACACCTGACACCTGACACCTGAACCTGAGACCTGAACCTGAGAGACCAGTGCATTCTGGGAAATGAAGTCCAGCTGAGCTGATCTGTCTCTGCAGGTCTGAGGGATGAGGTACTGCAGTACTCGTGGGGGGGTCCGGGGACTGGACTTTAAGGAGGTCCTGTTCTCAGGTTTTGCTCCTGATGGGGGGATGTTTATGCCAGAGACGGTCCCGGTCCTCAGTCCGGACACCCTGAGGAGCTGGAGGGGTCTGCCGTACTCCAGACTGGTCCTGGAGGTCTGCTCTCTCTTCATCCCAGCAGACCTGGTCCCCAGAGACCACCTGGAGGGTGAGTCCAGCTGTTCCAGGTAGCCAATCAGAGCTCAGCGTTTCACTAACACAGCCTCTGTCTCAGGTCTGGTCTCAGAGGCTCTGTCGGGCTTCTCCGTACCTGAGGTGGTCCGGATACGTGGACTCAGAGACGGTCTGTGGGTCCTGGAGCTGTTCCACGGGTCCACGTTGGCCTTCAAGGACCTGGCTATGACCTGCACCGTCCAGTTCACCAACTACTTCCTGCAGCAGGAGAACC
The DNA here is from genome assembly GCF_001266775.1 of Austrofundulus limnaeus. Lineage (NCBI taxonomy): Eukaryota > Metazoa > Chordata > Actinopteri > Cyprinodontiformes > Rivulidae > Austrofundulus > Austrofundulus limnaeus. Next base: position 109,798 of record NW_013953066.1, read on the forward strand.
GCAGAGCYGTGGTTCTGGTTGGTAAGACCCGGGTCTGGGTTCCTCTCAGAGTGTGAGGGATTCTACTTCCTGTTTGCTTCAAAATAAAAGTTTGAATGTTGTAAACCCAAAGTGTTCTCCAGTGAAACCTGCTGAGGTTCTGAAGGTCCGTCTGTGGTTCTGAAGGTCCGTCTGTGGTTCTGCCGTCCTCACAGGGACATCTGGAGACACGGGTGGTTCTGCTGTCCACAGTTCTAAAGGTCTTCCTGGTCTGGATGTCCTGGTGGTTTTTCCTCGGGGCCGCATCACGGCGGTGCAGGAGAGACACATGTCCACCTGTTTGGAGGACAACGTCCACGTSTTCTCAGGTAGACCCTGTCCTCTGGTCTGCAGGTGGTCCGATGGGACCCTCAGAGACCTGAAGTCTGGTTTTTATCCCCTCAGCTGAMGGCAGCTCAGACGACATCGACCAGTCTCTCCGTCGTCTCTTCGCTGATCAGGACCTGGTCTCGTCTCAGAACCTGATGAGCCTCAACTCTGTCAACTGGTCCAGGGTCATGGTCCAGGTGGCCCACTTCCTGTACGCCTACCTGGAGCTCAGCGGGCTGGAGAGGACCGAGGCGGGGCCGGACCTGCCGGAGCTGGAGGTGGTGGTTCCAACTGGGGGGGCGGGGAACATCACAGGTGGGTCTGGACCAAAAGAGTCCGTCTCTGATCCAGTTTTAGATTTAGCATCTAGGTTTCAGCTCCTTCAGCTGTTTTCAGCAGTTTATTCAGCTGATTTCAGCTGTTTTCTTCAGCTGATTTCAGCTGTTTTTCTTAGCTGATTTCAACTGTTTATATGATTTCAGCTGTTTTCTTTAACTGATTTCAGCTGTTTTCTTTAACTGATTTCAGCTGTTTTCTCATATGATTTCAGGTGTTTTTAAGAGATTTCAGCTTTTTCTTCAGTTGATTTCAGCTGTTTTCATTAGCTGATTTAATCTGTTTTTGTTGGCTGATTTCAGCTGTTTACTTTATATGATTTCAGCTGTTTACTTTATATGATTTCAGCTGTTTTCTTTAACTGATTTCAGCTGTTTTCTTTAACTGATTTCAGCTGTTTTCTTTAACTGATTTCAGCTGTTTTTTAACTGATTTCAGCTGTTTTCTTTAACTGATTTAAGCTGTTTTTTAGCTGATTTCAGCTGTTTTCTTTAGTTGGTTTCAGCTGTTTTTTTAGCTGATTTCAGCTGTTTTCTTTAGTTGGTTTCAGCTGTTTTCTTAGCTGATTTCAGCTGTTTTCTTTAGTTGGTTTCAGCTGTTTTTTTAGCTGATTTCAGCTGTTTCTTCAGCTGCCTACATCTTGAAGCTGATGGGTGTACCTCTGAAACTGGTTGCCATGGTGAACGCTAACGACGTCGTTCACCGGACCGTGACCAGTGGAGACTTCTCCATGGCCTCAGCCGTCACACGGACTCTGGCTCCGGCTATAGATATTCAGGTAAACATCATGTAAACAACCTGTAAACATCATGTAAACAACACTGTAAATTAATATAAACAACACTGTAAACAACTGTTTACAGGTCAGAGTAAACAAACACATCAGCTGTGTTTACATCCAGTTGTATAAAGTGTGAACTGTTGGGATTTCTGTATAAACTGGTCATTAAATGTTCTGATCTTCATCAAAGACACAACAACAGACAAACAGTCTGCTTAAAGTTTTACCACACAAAAAGTGACGTGTTTCATGGTTTTATTGAACACAACATGTAAACATCCACAGTGCAGGGAGGAACAAGTCTGTGTAAGTTGTCCCAAAGGGTTCACCTACCAACCTGGAGTGCCCTGCTCTATAAAAACACAGTTTCCTGTTGTTAAGAAGCGTTGTGTGAACCATGCCTCACACTAAAGAGCTCTCAGAAAACCCACGGTGAAGAATCATTGACCTGCATGAAGCTGGAAAGGGTTACAAAAGTGTCTCTTGATGTTTGCGTATCATCAGAACCGATCCACTGACGACGCAGTCGACACTGGAACCAACTCTCTGCAGTTWGGTGCTGAACTTCCTGACAGTCAGTCAGAACTGGCAACCACCGCACATCCTGCATAAGAACTGTCAGCACTGGGACACCCCAGGGCTGTGTGCTGAGCCCCCTGCTGTACGCACTCTACACATCTGACTGTGTGTCCTCACACAACAACAACAGTATCATCAAGTTTGCCGATGACACTGCAGTCATCGGACTGATCACCGGTGGGGGTGAGACAGCGTACAGGAGGAGGTGTCTGAGCTGGTGGAACGGTGTGATCGCAACAACCTTTCCGTAAACATAGACAAGACCAAGGAAATGATTGTTGGTCCAAGGATGAAGAGGCAGGACCACCACACACACCTGCTTATTGGTGAGACAGAGGTGGAGAGGGTGGGAACTTTCAAATTCCTTGGCGTGCACATCAATGAGGATCTCACCTGGTCACACACCAACCACACCGTCCAGAAGTCCCAGCGGCAGCTGTACTTTCTGAGAAGTTTGGCATGTCGACCAAAATGCTCTGCAACTTTTACAGGAGTACTATGGAGAGCATCCTCACCAGTTCCATTAAGGTCTGGTATGGAAACTGCACCACTCAGGATAGGAAGGCTCTCCAGTGTGTGATAAAGACTCAGTCCATCTCCAGAGCAACCTTCTCCACACTGCAGGACATCTACAGGATCAGGGTCATCAGAAAGGCCCACAGCATCATGAAGGACAGTACTCACCCCCAACACAACATCTTCACGCCCCTGCTGTCGGACCGATGGTGTAAGAGTGTGAAGTCCAGGACAACCAGGCTGACAG
>NW_013953066.1:113048-114725 GCF_001266775.1 Austrofundulus limnaeus
ATCAATCACCTGATCAGAGATGATGTCATCAATCAATCACCTGATCAGAGATGATGTCATCAATCAATCACCTGATCAGAGATGCCACATTATAAAATTTAAATAAATAATGTTTTTGTTTCTAAAGTCGATGTAAAAAGTAAAATCTCAAATGTTTTTAATCAGGACACAATTAAAATATTTTGTTTTATTGCAAATTTAAAAATGTTTTTAACAAAATTTACAACAAAATCTTTTCTGGATGTTTAGTCGACCTGGGTTGAGGTGTTGTGTTGAAACCTGTTACCTGCAGAGTCTGAGTCCATCTGTAAAATGTACAAATAATAAATAAAAATTAAAATCAGGTTCATAACGAGTCAGATTTATTCATTTGATAAAAATGTGATTTTTTTTTCAACTAACAACATTTAATCCACCAGGAAGTGTTTCACTGTTTATTTATCATTTAATCATTTTAAAAAATTGTATCAGCAGCTGAATCTTTCACTGAACTGTCCGAGGGGCCCTGAACGCATCATAGAATCAGATTATCCGAGGCGCCCTGAACGCATCGCGGTGTTTGACAGCTGATCAGTCCAACATGGCGGCTGTTAGCTGAAGCAGCCGGAGCTCCTGCGGGTTTTATTGTCTTTGTCAGCCGTCAGGAGGAGCCCTGCTCCGGGCAGGAGACTCTGGAGGCCTCGGTGAGCGGAGCAGCGACAGCTTGTTTCCTCCCGGTAGATTCCCGGTTGTTTCCCGGTATGTCTGCGGCGGACTGACACAACAACWACAGGCGGGCTGAAGGCGGGCTGTCTGCGGGCTTTCCTCACCTGTTCCCCGGTATGACTCACAGGTAGGAGACGTGGCTCCACACCTCACCTGGCTGACCTTTGAGCTGCTCAGGTGTCAGGTTACCTTTAGTTTCTGCAGCTGCTGGAGGAAACTCCTGACTTCAACAAACAGCTGATTATTTTACAAACTAAACAATCTGCAGCAGAGCTGAAAGGGAATTGATGACGTCATAAWAATAATTTGACTCCACCCACTCAGATTATCACCTGTTCATTCAAATGAAGAACAAATATACAAATAAATCAAATAAAGAGAACATTTAAATAATGAGCCAAAACATTATGACCACCAGTCGATCCCTTTTTACAACCTAAACCTCCTGACCCTGTCCCCCTGTCCCTGACCCTGTCCCCCTGTCCCTGACCCTGTCCCCCTGTCCCCCTGACCCTGTCCCTCTGACCCTGTCCCTGTCCCTCTGACCCTGTCCCTCTGACCCTGTCCCTGTCCCTCTGACCCTGTCCCTGTACCCCGTCCCTGTCCCCCTGGACTCCTGGAGACATTTAAAGCAGAATAATTTGAGTTAATATTTGAGTATTATATGCAGATTATCCTGATGCATCTCAGTAATCCAGGTAAAAATCAAAAAGAAAAAAATAGTATAGGTCTTCTGGGCGGGTTCTTCTCTAATGAAACGTTTCGTCTCTCCTCCAAGAGACTTCTTCAGTCTGAGAGTTTCAGGCTAAATTCAGGCTTTTAAGCCCTGCCTCCATGTGACTGATACTCACATCACATGGCTATCGTTGACACCTAATTAACACCTATTGTTAACAGGGGGTGGAGTGGAAAGATCCGGTGCCCCGGCACAAACAGAGCAATGTTGTATATGCTGTTAAGTGCCAGGAGGAC